>NC_061870.1:15532440-15751473 GCF_907164915.1 Impatiens glandulifera
ACACGATAGAAAATTTCCATGAGGATTATCCCATCCAATGTCCCAAATTAGGATGACAAGCCGTTGCTTATTGAGCTAAGAATTTCTTGATGAACGAAGATGATGATAAAGATAACCTATTAATTTGACTTGCCACTCCCAGATTATCGGTCTAGTTTGTTTTTAGTGGGAGAGATGTGAAGAACTAGAGAACCCTAACTTTTATCGAATAAGAGAAACAAAACACAGCACAATTTTGGATAATAAGTTGATGAAAGAAGTGCGAAGAAGATCACTCGGGCAGCGAATCCCTAAGATAATCACAAAATGAGAATTAATTTAGTAACTTAATCACATTATTATATAAGTAAAATTAATGACAATATTAAGAACCAAGATTTCCACCTCTTGTGGAATCAAGGACAAAGAATAGATGAGAAGACATTATGATGACCATATTGAAGAATTTGCTGGAGAAGTTAAAAAAAAAGTGTAGATCAAATAAATTAAAGTTTTACAAAGAAAAGATTAATTGATTTAGAGTTGTTTGTATTCAATTACTACTATAGAAAAAGAATTAAAAAAAGTCATATTCTACAATATTGATTTAATGTTCTAGCTATAATTTTGACTTTGTATTAGATTTTTTAAGTTTTTTTTTTCTTTTACTTACTATTATTAAAAGAGGAAATGATAGGGAGCACTACTTTGGGAGCGACTCGTACAGCGAAAATAACCCCGCTTTTATACGAAAGTGACATCGCTGTTATACAAAAGAGACCTCGTCCCTTTTGTATAACAACGAGGTAGGTCTCTTTTGTATAACAGCAAAGTCACTTTCGTATAACAGCGATGTCACTTTCGCTATACGAATCCTACTTAAAAGTTGTTCCCAATCATTTTTCTTATTAGAATGTATTGTTATTTTTTTAGCTTTTTCACTATAGATGAATTTCAAAAAAATACTGTTTTATTTACATCTTTGTCTCTATCTATTGAAATATATAAATATATATTTACAATAATAATCTTATCAAGATGACAAGAATTGAGCACTATATATGTGGTGGTGATCTAACGCACTTAAGACCTCGTCCAAGCTGTCTCCATTTCATTGTCCTCGACCAATACCCAACCACCAAATTAAAGTCCACGCCACCGCGCGAATAAAAACAAGATCGATCGGAAAGAACCAGAAGCTCAAACACCACCGCCGCCGCCGCCTTCTTCGTAATTCAGCAAGTCGGAATATGGGTATAGTGGAAGAAGCACATAACGTGAAGATTATTGGGTCCGGCGAGCAAACAGTAGTACTCTGCCATGGCTTCGGAACAGACCAATCGTGCTGGAAACACCTGATTCCTCATTTAGTTGAGGATTATAAGGTGGTTCTGTTCGATAAGATGGGCGCCGGCACCACCAATCCAGATTACTTTGATTTTGGCCGGTACGGTAGTCTAGAAGGATATGCTTATGATCTACTTGCTATATTAGAAGAGTTGAAGATTGAATCTTGCATTTATGTCGGCCATTCTGTTTCGGCTATGATTGGTGTCATCGCCTCCGTCAGCCGTCCTGACCTCTTCAATAAGCTCATCATGCTCTCCGGCTCTCCAAGGTTAGACTTTGTCTATCCGGCAGGCTTTCTTTTTTTCTTTTCTTTTTAAAGAAAAATATGTTAAAATAAAAATATCTTTGGGTGCTTTATTATTTTTATGTTATATAACTATGATTATAATTTTTAAATGGTGAAAATCAAATTTAAGTAGCTAGACATGAATTGAGGCCTTATTTGATCTAGAATCTAGAAATAATATATATTGGTCTAATTCGGAATGTACAAAAACAAAAGTTTTAAATTTGTTTGATTTTTTTAATAACTTATTGAAATAATAAATTTAAATAATATTGTAGAATTTAATTTAATTTAATTTAATTAAATATATATTAATAAATTTAATAATATTTATCCATTTAAACTCAATTTCTACTGTTTTCAAACTTATCATTATTACATATTTTGTCAAATAACAAATGAGTATTTTAATTTGATGTACATATAGGTTCGGCATTAGAGTGTAATCCGAAAATTATTGCAAAATAATTTTTTTTTGGTATAATTTGAATTAGTTCAATCACTTTTTTATGCTAAATATTAAAAAAATGTTTTATTTTAATAATTTTAAGTGTTTATGATAAAGTAACAAAATATATTTTTTAAACATGCTATCTTTACTTTCAGGATAAGTTTTTTTCTGAAATTGTTAATGATGCTTAGGAGAGTTGCTAAATAAATGGCTTCTAATAATAATATAAAATATTTTTTTGGAGTTATAATAGATTATAAACACTTTATTTGTGCCATATAATATAATGCGAATTGGTATAAATGATGTAATTAAGTAACATATTATCATTAGCTTTAATATACAATTAAATAATGTCTGTTTTTTTTAAAAAATTAATAAATTATCTGATAGTATGCAAAAGATTTCTAATTATTTTATTTAATAATTGAAGTGATTCATTGGTTTTTTTATCTGGTAGAACTAACATAACCTAGAGTCATAACTTTATAGTTATAACTTTCACTTTTAACATTAAGGGATTATTGTTTTAAACTTATTATAATACATGACATGTAATTGATTATTCATTTTATTCTTTCTATTTTCGGTTACCATAAAATATTGTTGATCAATAGAAAATATTATCATTTAAAAAAAATATTATTTGGTTTATCAGTGATATCTTGGCCAATAATATTTAATATTATAAAAATAATACATAATGTTTTGAGTATTTTTATTTTAAGAAGGGTATGATAATTGAATATATATATTCTGTTGTTTATTTGGATTAAACCCAAATTATAAGCAACATCAAACAAGTACAAGTTTTGACCAGGAATATTTTTTATTTACTGATTCTATTAAGAAAATGGTCCTCAAATTGCAAACTATACAAATAATCATTCATCATACAACAATATCAATATTGCTTATTAAACACCTGATCAATCATGCCACCTAAAATAGTCAGAGATTCAAACGGTAGCAGGGACCAATCTATATAGGGGCTCGGGTGTGCTGAATCTCAACCCGAAAAAAAAAAAATTAATTTTTTTTTTACGGTAGAAATATGAAATTACCCTTAATTTTTGAAAAAATTTAATATAATTCATTGTTTTTTTTATCTAATTATTAAAAAAATAATAAAACTTACTTTTATATACTTGTTTTTTTCAAATTTTTCTCATTATTATTTTAAGTCCACCCTAAATTTTTTTTAAACCCACCCCAATTCGAAATCCTAGATCTGTCCCTAAACTGTAGTCCAAATATTTAAACTAATTAACCCAAAGATTGGATTAGCTAGTATTATTAAAGTGTAATTAACACATTGATTTCAATAATATTCCAGGTACTTGAATGATGTAGACTACTTTGGAGGATTTGATCAAGAAGATTTGGACCAATTATTCGAGGCTATGCAATCGAACTACAAGGCGTGGTGCGCAGGGTTCGCGCCACTAGCAGTTGGCGGCGACATGGAATCAATGTCGGTGCAGGAATTCAGTCGAACCCTTTTCAACATGAGGCCAGATATTGCTCTAAGCATAGCTCAAACTATCTTCTATAGCGATTACCGACAACTCCTTCCTCATGTCACAGTTCCTTGTCATATCATCCAAAGCGTTAAGGATTTGGCTGTGCCAGTTGTGATTTCGGAATACCTTCATCAGAATTTGGGTTCGAATAACATTGTTGAAGTTATGTCGACAGATGGTCATCTTCCACAACTAAGCTCTCCTGATGTTTTAGTTCCCGTGCTTTTACGCCACATTCGTTCTAATATTGTTGTTTGAAGTTGAAAGAACTAGTCTAGCTTGGTATTGTAATCCTTTATTTGGTGCATTTGTATTTATAATGTTCTGTGTTTTTTTTAGCATTTATTTGGAATTTGTTGATACGTAGTAGTTTTTTAAACAAAAAATAAAAACAAGAAAAGAGAAAGAAGTTGTATTAGTGTAGTAAAATATATTGCAAGTGATTGGTTTAATTTGAATTTCAGTAGTATTGATTATAAATTAAAGATTTAAAATAATTAAAGTATTGACAAGACAATAACATGAAGTATATTAAAATGAAATAACACTGTAAACTTAATTTTTTAAGATTAATAGTTGAGGATGCATTATGATATCTAGTCTTCATATCTTTTGTCTTAAGAGATATTTAATTTTAAAATGTAATTATTTAATTAATATTTTCAAGTAACAAAATTTGCATCAATATTTCCATTTCACGTCTAACCAAACATGTAAATGTTAAGTTTGATTTAGATATACATATATGCCACCATTTTATTATTCATCTTCAAAACAAATATTTAGACATTAAACTTTTATATTAGTTAGATGTAGCTGCTAAAATGTTGTATTTTAGTAGGTCATCTCAATTGCAAACTCCATAACTAAGTTTTAATATTAATGGACTACTTCGTACAAGCTAACATCTATACATTTGCGCAGGAGCGTTGGAGAGTTATGGAAAGATATTGTATCGGATTTCAGTGCCCTCGCGGGAACGTGGAAAAAAATTACAAGCACGAAGCAGACCTGGAATATCTGTAGGAACTGGAATTTACCGTTTTTTAAACTCACTAGAATTGAAAACATTGTAATCAGATAATTCATTTACGTTTTCAGCTTTTTAGTTTTTACTCAGAATGTTACGACTTCAAAATTTTTCTAGGCCTGTCTAGAATTATCTCTTAAACTCGTGGTTTTTTTCCCAATTTTAGGAATTTTTAATGAAATGACACTAAGTCGTTTTTTCAAAAAAAAAACATATATACCTTTAAAATGTCACCACTATCAATTTTCCAAATTTAGTTGAAGGTCTCCAACCATCAAGCACAACAGGATACATCTTCATAATTCAAGTCCTAACAGCTAAATGGAATGGAGATAAACTCTATTCATTTGGTCATAACTTTGTATCCAATGAACCAATTTGGGTTCATGACCCACCACTGGAATGGTCTGCCTCTTACCTTTCGTTTGACACCAAGCATGTCACCCAGTTCGACCCACAACCCACGTGAGGTCGCCTGTACAGAAGTATTGCTAAAATGGGCAACTTTCATTTAATTGAAGATGGAAGGAGCTACAACCTATCTCTATCAAAGAGTTCTGAAAGAGGTAAGACGAAGTAAATGGGTTGGAAGATTCATTAAACTGTGAAACTAGCTAAGAGACACACCTTTCCAAATGTACCAATCCCAACCTCTAATTCATCATGAGCTAATTATAAGACCTTGACCAAGTTTCTGTCCAAACAAGTTGGATAAAGATAAAACTAAAAGGAGGTTGAACTTTAAAAAGTCAAATTGAAGAATGCAGTTGGATGAGTTACCTACTCAGTTCACTCAACTAAAACCCTGTTCAAGCCCCAGACGCACCCCGTTCGACTAAGTAAGACGCTAACAAGTGAAACTGACATGTCCCTTACCTTGAGGTATTTTTTTATGGACCGTTTTGCCCCTCACTTGTGATAGGAACAGGAAAGCAGGTAAAAAATGGGAGTAGAAAATCCTTACTAGATTAGTTGGATCTTAGAATAATTTCCTTAAATCCTAGTGAGAGAGTCACATTTGAGATCCTCTCTTTGGCAATTCGAGAGAAAGAAAGATCCGAAAAGATAAACTCCAGCGAGCAGTTCATCTTCTACAGCAAGGTCATCTGTAAGCAACTACTTCTCCTTCTATAAGTGCTCTATTTTCCATGTCTTCTTTTTAAGCCTACTTGATATATAATGAAAAATAATCCTCAACTACTCTAGATAACTCTAAATAACTGATGACTTCATCAACAAAATCAACTCGTAAGAAGATCTTCAACTAGACAAAGCTTCCATATATAGTTGTTACAAACACTTCTACATCACTTCTTCTATATCTATAAAGAACCTTTGGAGATTTGTGAGGTCTCCTAACCTTTGCAATCTCAATTTCTAATCCAAGTAATTCTTTAATACATAATTGTCTATATTCTTAGTTTTAGTTTGTAATTGTATTTGATTGCCTAATTGAGTAAATTTGATGAAATGACCATAATAAGTGACTTAATGCACTGGTGACCACCGCTTAATAAAAATTGCGCAAATGATCACTAACTATTTTCGGACGAAATTACCCCGCGACGCTGCATCACGTTACGCGACGCGACGACCTATAAAATGTCTAGAATACTCTTACTATTTAATATAATTTCGCCATTTTTTTCATTTCTATCTTCTCTTCCATCTCTCTCTACCCGATATTCTCCTCATTCTCTCTAAACGAAAACCTAAATAGTGAACGGCGACGGACAACCATGACGAACGGAGAACGACGACGACACAAGCATGAGCACGTGTACGATGGTGGCAACTGGTACTCTTCTTCCTCGACCAATGTTTGTTGTTTGTATAGTTCGTTAAAAATGGTATGGTGTCGAGACAATCGTTCCGTCGCGAGACGATCGTGCCGTCGCGAGACGCGACCATACAATTTATAAAAAACAATTCACAATGGTATGGTCGCGTCTCTTGACGGCACGATCGTCTCGCGACGACACCATTTTTAATGAATAATTGCATGACTTCAATGGTATGATTGCGTCTCGCGACAACACGCTCTTCTCGCGACGGCCCGATCGTGTCACGACCATACCATTAATAATGAATAATTGCATGACTTCAATTGCATGACACCTCATTCTAATAGTAATATTTATCTATTCATTGTTTTCAATTGCAGCTGAATTATTCGTTTTGTATAATGAAGAGTGGAAAATTGTTGATGGTACAAGGTCTTTTGATGCAAATTAATGCAAAACTTTGAATTTACCCAAAAATACTACATTTTTCGAATTAATTGAAATAATCTATGATATACTTAATTTCAAAATCTACATATGATTTAGTGCTTCAAGTAAAGTATGATGTTCCGCGTATGCGAAATCCTCCCCTTGTTCTTATTGAACAATATAAGGATGTGGGTATCTATTTATCACAGTTGATTTCAAGTCGCACTATGTCAACACTGCGTGTTTCTATAGTAGAGGAGTCTCCACTTACACAAAAAAAGATACCACTACTTACATACCCAACTCAAGAAAGTATAGTACCACTTACTTAAAAATTATACTAGGAGTTGTTCCTGATATGTTTCAACTAGGGGTGTAAACGAGTCGAGTCGAGCCGAGAACCATACTACTTAAGCTCGACTCAAATTACATTATAAATACTCGAACTTAAACTCGATCGAGTATGAAACTTTATACTCGAACTCGACTCGATGCCAATTCGAGCTACTCGAGCTCGAACTCGCAAACTCGAAAATTAAATTTTATTAATTAAAATTAAATTTTACTAATAAATAATATCTGAAAACATAATATAAAGTATATTTCACCAACAACACATATAACCATAATATTATTTAAAAATAAAAAAAATACATACCATCACATAATTTAAACATAACAAATATTCATTCAATCATAAACATTATTTAAAAATTACAAACAATTGAAATTGAATATCTAGAATATATTCATCACAAATGCTAAACCTTACAAAACGAGAGTTCTCAATCATCTTGCGGACTTTCAATCATCTTACGGTTGACTATCACCTTCAACTTGATTGCCAACTATAATGTTGGCTTTCTCAATATTGTTTGCAGCCACATATTCATTGTTTGAAGCCTTGCTCTTTCCAAAGCTTCATAAATTCGGGAAGATAGCTTGGCTTACCTGAGAAGTTTTCATTCACGAACAAAGTATCAACCATTTGGTTATGTCATTCAGGAAGGTAATCATGATAATAATGGTAGATAAAGTATTAATATGACGAAAATTCAAGAAATCACAATCAACAACTCTATCGATGATTACCCTAAACAAGTTAACGAGGACATATCTTCATATACTTCATCTACTAGTACACACATTCATCATTTTTTCCAAAAAAACTAAAGTTTATAAGATCTAACATCTGATTTATATATATAATGCATTTACTCATGTAAAACTATAATATCTACTATTTTATTTTTTTGATTACCAAAAATACATACACCAATAAGGAGTTAATCTCCCATCTTTGATTTTCACTAAACCCTGATCAAAAAAAGAAAAGGTTTGGTTTTAATGATGTTGGGCGGCGTCGATCCATCCTTTCAATGGTGCTTTTGAGTTGGAAACTCTTATAGAGGAGATATAATTGCATACGATTTTGAATTGAAATTAGGAAACACAAAAGGCTAAAACCCAAACATGTTTTTCAGGATTGGAAAGACTATGACGTTGTTGGTAAAGTTTATGAATGCAGATTATGTTCACTCAAAGAAAGTCTACACCTTCCATAAAGCTAATACATTTTTCTTTTTTATACATAAAGGCACAAAAGAGACACACATATCAACAAACAACAAAAACATCTCATTCAATGTTCATAATATCAAACACAAATTGCTTAGCTCCTCAATCGAGGATCAATCTCTGAGAAATTCAACAGCTCAAGAAGAACAACCAGTACGATGATTTGGTTGTGGAGGCTCTCACTCTCTTTTATATTACAGTCTCTCTAAAAGTCTCTTTAGAGGAAGAATCGTGAAGATAGAGAAATGGAGAAGAAAGAGTAAAGAGAGGAAGAATCGGGAAGATGGAGGAAGGGAGAAGAGAGCGTGAGTTTAGGAATAAAAGAGAGAGGGGGGATTTGGGAATGAAAGTAATTTAGGTGAACGGTGCAAGCAAAATTTTAGGGCTATGTGGATGAGAAAGAAGAACAACCCTAACTCATGTTCTTCATATAATATCAATGATGAGAAAGCTAAATTTAAGGCTAACATTAAGTGTTCTAACTGTGATATTCTAGGTCATTACAAGTCGGAGTGCAGGAAGCCGAAACGTGATGAGAAGAAGAAAGACAATGAAAATGAGATGAAGGACCTCATGGCGGCTGATAGCAAGGCCATGTGGATGCAAAGTGACTCAGATTATTCATCATCCAACGATAGTGATGATGAAGAGTTTGCTTGCTTTATGGAAAGAGATGAGGAAGATTTAGAGAAATATGAGGTATCTGATTTCTCTTTTGAAAAAATTTCACGAGATGAATTAGTGGTTGCACTAAATGACATGGTCTCGGAGTATAAAAAGCTATTAGAATCTCAAAATGAAACAAGTTCAAAATTTGAAAATGATGAACAAACTTCTTCTCAAAACTCCGATCCAAAAGTTTTTGAAAATATGAATGAGCTCTCATCTGAGAATGAGACGCTCAAGGAAAAGATTCAAACTCTTTCTTCTGAAAACCAACGTTTAACCTATATTTTCAATTCATGGATAAGGTCTGGAGAAGCTGTCAAGTATCAGATTAGTTTGTTGAGGCTTGCTGGATGCAAATCCGGTCTAGTATTGACAGTGATGACTCAGGCAAGTCCTATACGAAGTTAAACTCAGCAACTGACAAGCTTAAGCCAATAAGTTTTATCAAAGGAATTTTAACTGATACTGGAACTAATCCAATTTGTGAGGATTTAACTTTAAAGGATGAGATAACTTATATTCCTCCAACTGTTAGCTAGCTGAAACCTAGGTTAGAAGCGGCCAACAAGTCTGGCATATCAAAACCTGACAGGAAGTCAAAGAGTTTTAAAAGAAAATTATCGTCTAAAGTTAAGGGATCAACGACTAGTAGAAAGATGTATGATAAGCCTAAATCATACGCACTTATCACTACATAAAATGAGAAATTCATCAAGATAACTCAAATATGGATCTCAAAGGGACTGATTGAACGAGGACCCAAGTGAATGTGGGTACCGAAATATGTAAATACATTTTCGTGTAGGTGGTATAGGGTAGTTGCATGGAAGAAAAGTGGAGAACATTCATTTGAGAACATCTTGCAGAAGATCAACAAGTGGAATATTTTCCATTTCCACAGACTAAGTGTTTCTTCCTTAAAAATAATTTTGGTCTTAAAGACCTTAAAATATTCATTTATTCATTTTGTAAATATGCATAAAATGAGGGGGAAATTTAATGTTTAAGTTGTTTAAACAGATGAACGCAGACGAAATTTTTAATCGGGCTATTAGACGAGTATGTCTAAAAGAAAAGCAAGTACTTAGACATACATCTGTTTACACAGTCTATATTTCTGAGATGGATTGTCTTGGTTTAAAACCTGCGCGGTTCGACGTCGAAGTCTAATAGACGTTTAGACGTTTATAAGACTTGCGTAGATAGACACTAACATCTAACCAGAAACACGTCTAATATGTGTTGTCCATACGTAATTAGACATCTACGTCTAATAGACGTTTAAACCTCTATAAGATAAGCGTGATTAGACGTCTGCGTCTAATAAACTAATGCGTCTAATAGACGTCTACTCAACTTAGATGCCAGAATGTAGAAGCAAAGGACACGTCTAACTACATGTGAAATAGACGCTTCATATTCAGACTAATTGAGGACAGTTGTCTTCACGAACGATCATCTAATTTTCCCGCTCAAACACTAAAGTAGTCATTTATTGACGACTTGAAGACGCATGTCTTTCAATGTCAGGGAAACTGACTAACATACCCTTAAATATTAAATTATTATTGGTTTAAACCCATTTAACAATGAATACCTTTGGGAAAAGGCGTCTAACATTAATTGGTGGGCCCTCTTTGTCAAAAGTGACGGTTAAGACATGTGAACTTTCGGATTCTGTTAGGACATCGTGCATGTGTTTGAAGATTTTACGCTCACAAGTTTCTCAAGAACCCTAGTTTTTCTCTAACTTCTCTTTAAGAAATCGTGTTCATCTTCTTTATCTTTTCTCAAAATGACTAACAAGAAACCCATCACTCTTGGTCACAACACCTTGCAGGTGGATTTCGCATCGGTCTAAACCATTGATCAACAAGACGTTGTCGATATGTTCCGGTCTCTGGAGTATTTCGGTCTTCGAAAGTACCTTGGCGAACCATTCATATTCTACGAGAAAGAAGTCAGGGAGTTTTTCAAGACGGAGAACATGGTTGGAGATTCTATTACGGCGATTGTCAATGAAACGCCCATCTCTTTCAATGATTCTACCTATGCTGAGTTTCTGGAACTTCAATTGGAGGGTCACACCTTCAATCTACCATTTCAAGCGGAAACCATCTCGGAGGTGAAGATTGTTTTCTCCAATGATGGTTCATCAATCAGGCTAAATGGGAAGAATAAGGCCCCAAAACTGCATTTTAGTCTTTTGAACAATATAGTGGTGAAGGCTCTTCAAGGCAAAGCATGTTTGTTCGACCTGTACAGCCAAGAATGCTTCAACTACATGGCGGCCATCTATAAAGGTATGAAAATAAACTTGGCATCTACATTATATTCTAATCTATGTCAGTTGGTTTACTCAAGAAACAAGGAGAGTGTGGGTTTCTCAGCCCAACTCGGTTGATTTATGAAACATTTGGGTGTGTCTATAGGCGAGGGTAATGCTATTAACCCGAGTCACATATTCAACAGTTTTTCTGTGAAGAGTACTCTTGCGAGGATGAAGTTCTTGAAGGATACAATTTCTGGCTCATCAAGCCAACAAATAGGTGGCCAATCAGTCACTCTATCTAAGCGATAGGCTGCTTCCATTCAGTCTACAGGGCGAAAAGAACTAAATCGGTGATGGAGACTGTAGCAAGCACGAATAGCCAAAATAGCTCTCAAAAGAAGGATTCTGGAGTAGTTGACTCTAGGATATGACCAGATCTTTCTCCTCTTATGGTTATTCCCCTTCAGTCTCTTTCTCTATCGCCTAGCCCGTTGAAGAAATCGGCTAAGTCTGCCCGTCCTGATGCTGATCTGTATAAGGCATCTAAGGCGTCTAAAGCATCTAAGGCGCCTAGGGCGTCTAAGCCGTCTAAGAAGTCTATTAAGGTAACTTCTTCTTCTCCTCTAGCCTCAGTGCCTATTATAGATGTTCCTATAATGGAACAAGCTGAAGGGCCAATTGTTGAGCCAGTTGGTCCGAATATTGAAAATATTGACAAATTTGTGTCATCTTCCCTCCCTAAAAGAATTAGTGGAGCTTGAGGGTACTAGTAACGATGTGAGTACTCTTGAAATAGAGTAGGTTATTGCTCTAATTCATGTGGTTGCTCTTCCATCTAAATAGGCTCGTCCTCCGAATGTTGAGCCAATTGTTGTCAAACCCAATGTTATGGGAAAGGGTGTTGTGTTTGAACTCCCGGAAGGGGCCTTTCCAAAGCCCTTGTCCCCTTTTCAAATTATGAGATCATCAAGGGGAGCTCCTGACATTACTATCTGCGAACCCCTGCCTAATCCTAAACCTAAACCAAATGTGGTTCCTAAAAAAGGAAAGGCAATTTCTATAAAATCTTTAGAGAAGATTTCTGAAGCAAGTTGTATTGTCAATCTTGTGATGGAAGAAGTGGAAATGAAGGCCACTGAGAAGATCGATATCTTCGATAATTGGGTGAACTACAGATTATCCACTTAGTTTGAAGAGATGATCTCGAAGAAGAAAATTGTAGAAGAATGGAGGAATCTTATAAGGACTGAGAAGAGAGTCCTAAAATGAGCCAAAACTAATGAGGTCCCTGAAGCCCTTAAAATAAAAGATATGGTGGTGGTTAACATCATGGGAATTCTTCTATTTCCTATGATTGAAAAGAGGAAGGCCAACTTCAATTCACTCGACAGGGATGCTCCTGCAGAGCAGAACGCTTTGAAAAAGTTGGACCTAATCATGAATGTCTATTGTTCAACAATCCTTCAAAAGGTCAACGGAACATACTCTTCCAGGTTAAGTCTGTTTCATGACTTGTCTAGTGAAAACAAGCCAATAGAGGTATTTCATGTTAATCAATCTGTTTCAAAAGAAGATGAGCAAGTTGTTGCCCATCTTATTGAGCTGGCCAATATATCATTTGAAGAGAAACAGTTATTGGCACAACAGATTGTTGAACAGACCCCGATCTTGAATTAACCTGAAGAAAATCTGGAAGAAGAGGAGGTTGTTGCTGAAGCTTTTCAATCGCCCATTCGGAAAAAGGAGATTTCAGAGCTGGATCCTCCTATTCTTGAAACTGAAAGAAGAGCTTCCACTGATTGAAGTAGAATCAACAAAGGTTGTTGATAAGTCTCTAGAGTCAGAAACAAAGGGGCAACCTTTAGAGGAGGCAGACTCCGAGAAGATTCCCTCTATGGAGGGGGAACAAGATGACAAGGAGGAGTCTTCCTCATCCTCATCCTCATCATCATAAGAAAGTCAAATTTCATCTTCCCTTTCAACCCCAATCATAACACCACTAGACATCATTGATAAAGTTGTTTATTTACCTTTTCATTCTGAAGATATTTCAGAACAAATTCATCAAGTATGTGCAGATATTCTCAATGACAAAGAGTAGTCCAAGGATGCGTCCAATAATCCTTCTTCTCCTTCCAAAGATAAAGAACCGGAGCGTTCTTTACAAGTTAATACGCATGTGAGCCCTATTCGCACTGTTGCAACCTGCTCTCAAGATGTGTCATCGACTATCCGTTCTTTAGAAGAAGCTTCTCCTAGAGGGCCAAAACTCTATAACTTCATGCTGGAAATGATGCACTCCCTAGAATAGAATATTGTGGATATACAACCCAGACTGGCCAATCTTGAGAAGGGATCGATTTCAATCAAGGAAGAGATGTCTTCTATTCTTACCTCTTAGAAGGAATTGGAGAAGACAATGAAGAAAATACTTATGAAGTCAACATCATTTATACTACATACACAAAGTTTGAGAAGAATCTCTTTAATAGACAATCGAAGCTGTTTGCTGAATCCAAATCTCTCACCCTAGAGCTTCATCAAAATGTTATGTCAGCAATAAATCTCGCACAACAACAAATGATGGAGATGTCCAACGCAATGAATAGAGTTGAAGCCGAGCGAATGGAGCAAGCTGATTCCTTTGCAAAGTCTATTCAAGTTGCTGAAGAAGTCGAGACTACTGCAGCTAAAGAGAAAGCCCTTATTGCAGCTGATAATATTAAAAAGGGGGAAGGTATATCTACATGTGGTATCTCAAGAGGTGGATCTGCTAGAAGAACCCGGTCGAAATCAAAACGCAAAGCTTCTGAAGAGATCGAAGCAGGTTGCAAACCTCCAAAGAAAGGTTCAGGTCGTGGAGGTGACAGAGGTGGTGGAAATGGATTTCACGACCTCCTAACGGGCAACCCTCTACCAGGAGAAGAATCTGATCCAAACGTGAAAAGAGAATGACCATAAATCTCTTTCTTTGCTTTTCATATTTTAAAACTTATGTAGGAATATTTTTTTGAACTACTATGATTTCAATCGTATTTGATGGGTGTTTACATTATTTTATTAAGATTGCATGGTTTTTAACATCAACAAAAATGGATATTTTTAGGATTAAATGAACTAATCTGATTTTGATAATTTAGCTTAAATAATCAAAAAGGGGGAAATTGTTGGGAAAAATTAAGTAAATAGTTAATTAACTTAGAAGAAAATGTTTGGAAAAACTAAGTAAATAGTTAATTAACAGAAAATATGAAATATTAAACAACTGAATTTTGACGATGTTTAAATATGAATAAAACTAAGTTGTTTAATTGTTTATGTGCAGGTGCATCAGACTTAGCTAACTTAGACGTGGTCTAAGTAGGCTAATTAGACGTGTTACGTAGTTAGACGTTGGAGTTTAACTCCTTTAAACAAGTCTGTACTGATACGTAGTTAAACGTTAAAGTCTAACAAATACGAAATTAGACGTTAAGGTCTAACATATACGTAGTTAGACGTTGAGGTCTACCAGATACGTAGTTAGACGTTGAGGTCTAACAGATACGCAGTTAGACGTTAAAGTCTAACAAATACATAGTTAGACGTTGAAGTCTAACAGATACATAGTTAGACGTCGAGGTCTAACAGATACGTAGTTAGACGTCGAGGTCTAACAGATACGTAGTTAGACGTCGAGGTCTAACAGATACGTAGTTAGACGTCAAGGTCTAACAGATACGTAGTTAGACGTTGAGGTCTAACAGATACGTAGTTAGACGTTGACATTTAACTCCTTCAGACAAGTCTGAAGTGATACGTAGTTAGACGTTGCAGTCTAACTCCATTAGACTTCTCGGTCTAATGGAACACGCTATTAGACATTGACGTCAAACTCTCTTAGACTAGGCATCCTAATGGAGCACGTCTAATGCCTCGTTTCAGCAGTTGTTTAAAGTTAGCATACGTCTACCCACGATCAACTAACTGTCTGCTACTCTGCTCCACTCACTCCTATGTAGTCTGGCAAGCCATCTAATTGCATCCAATAAACGAACGCCACGTACGCAAATGTCCTTTCAACGATTTGTCTAGTACAAGACAATATCAGAGAGGATAGTTGGCGCACTACCATTTCGGTACGGCCATGATCCATTTGCTCAAAGTCTATTGTACTCTTCTCCTTTGGCCGACCTTCCAATGGACGTTTGCCACGTGTCCATGAAGAAGATTTGATCGTTGGTGTACTTCTACTACAAATAGATGCTCAAGGACAACGACCCAATTATCGGTTACTTTCCTAACTTTTACAATCTTACAAGCTTACTCTTGCCTTACTGATTTCTATCATCTTCTAAGTTCAAGAGAGAAAGAATCAAAAATTGTCTAGCTGAAAAAATATTGTTCTTAATATTGTAAGTTGAACAGAGGTTGTTCTGTTCAACAGAGTGTTAGCTAGATCAATAAATTGTATTTAATTCAAAGAGTATAGTGAAATCCTTCCGGTTGTGGAAGAAGGGGTGATGTAGGAGGGTTTGCTCCGAACATCCATAAACAACTCTCTGTGTTCTTTACTTTCTGGCATTTATCTTTCATTGGTTCAAAGATTCAAAATCCGACGAACACTTCCGCCCTTGAAACCGTTTTAAGAGTTCGAAGGATTTGTGAAGAATAGAAACATATTTTAACTTCTAACAGAGTTAAAATCGAATCGTTTATCATAAGCTGTTATCAATAGCCAGACCCTAGTCTCTATTGGTTACATTGATCCTATCAGATAGGTACGTGAGATTGTTCATACACAATCCCATAAAAACCCTAATTGTAGTTAGGTATTTAAATATGCTAAAGAAATTAATTTACAAAAAGTTTCTCAAAATTTTTCTCAAAATCAATTTAAAGCGGCCAACAATTACATGTTTTGAATATTTAACATAAATAATCAAAAAAGGAGAAATTGTTAGATTAATTAGATAGTTAATTAGTAGTTAATTAACTATCTAAAGAACTTAACTAAATTCACTGTTTGTGTAGGAAACACAGGGATCTGTCAAATTATTAAATCAACCTTATTACACTAGATCGGTCGAGCGATATCACAGAGGCGGCACAAACCGAAATTCTCTAAGTTATATCTTTTCGGCTATCTCTATATCAGAATCAAGTAAAAGATTGACTCGAACGAATTTACCACTCAAGCTAAAGGATCGGTAAACCTATACTTCAAAGATCGGTTTTGACTCTTCGGCAGCAAGACTGGTCGACCGATATTGAAACTACAAACCGATATGACGTCCGGTCGGCACAATATTGGGTGTAATCTTGGCACAATCCATACAAAATAATGGGCAGAAAGTTAACAGACCAAATCAAAGATATGGAATAGCTAGAAGTTTCCATTTTGGTCCAATCAGATCACTTTGGGAATAGGCAGAAGGGAGCCTTCAAATATGCAGACTGTGTTATTTCCATTTTGATACAAGTCTGATGATAGACTTTAGGAAGCAGAAGACTGCCAAAAGTGATCAGGTACCTATTTTGGTATAAGTCTAACAGAAGTCCCTAGGGAGAAGGTATTTGTCAAACCGCTCCAAATAATAAAATAAAGAGAAGACAAAACTGGCCGGCGGTATTGTTTATTGGAAAGTGTCAACCGCATTTAATGCCATGCAGTCCTTTGTTAACCGACCAATCAGATTCAAGGATTACCATGCAAGTATCCATTGTATGAGAAATATTACTGTTGTCATATCTTCACTATTTAAGAGAAGGAAGAAGATCATCAACTGACACAATACGATCAACGAATATAAGAAGCAATATATCAAGATATAGAACCGAAAAGCTTCAAAGTATTCTTGTTCACATTTTGTCTAAAGTGTTAAGTGTATTACAATTCATTATGTGTAAGAAGTGAAAGTTGTAAGTCAATAATGAACAATAAATAAGCCTCGGTTATTTGACTTATTGTAAAGTGTGTTGAATATTCTTAGTGAATATCCTTCTCAATGTTTGAGAAGAAGGGGTGACGTAGGATTTTATCTCCGAACATCCATAAATCTTGTGTTGTGTTTCTTATCTTCTCCATACCTTCTTATCGCTGTCCAAACTGTGTGTGTGTGTGTTGCTTCAAGTTGAAACGAACTATTCCGCATTTAAACTCGGTTCAAAAGTTTGTGACAACATGCGTAGTATAGAGATCGATATTAACTTTTAATCGAGTTAGTATCACCCGACGTGTTGTATAAGCGTTCATCCAAGCTAGACCCCCTATCTCTTTCGGCGATCCCGATCCTAACAAGTGGTATTAGAGCAGCTAGTCTCTATACTCAAGAAACCGACGCAAGCATACCTCACACTGAAAAACCTCCAATGCTAGAAAGTGAAGAATTTGTAGATTGGAAGATTCGTATGCATCTGCATTTTATCACCATGGATGATGAAATGATGTTTATCCTTTATGACGGTCCGATAAAGATCAAGAAAGACAAGAGCGAATAGACAATCGAAGATCGTAGGAGGAACAAACTGGATAATCTCTATAGATATGTCATATACAAAACATTGGATAGAAATACGTTTGCTAAGATTAGAGAATGCTCCACCGCTAAAGAAGTGTGGGAGACAATCATTCAACTCTAGGAAGGGAACGAGAGAACCAAAGAGAACAAGATACTGGTGGTCACTCAAAAGTTTGAAAACATTAAGATGCGTCCCGGTGAAACCATGAAGGAATTTGATGACCGATTCACAAGTGTGGTAAATGAACTCTCACTCCTTGGGAAAGAAATATCACAATAAAGAAATAATCATCAAGGCCCTAAGATCACTTCCCAGTGCATGGGATATTAACACCATAGTGATGAGAGAATCAAATAGTCTTGGTAAGATGAAGCTGCATGACATCTTTGAATATCTAAGAGCTTATGAATTCGAATTGAAGTCCAAAAATGAGGATGAAGCCTCAACATCAACCGCTATAAGAGCTCTGGTTACCTCTATGGAACCGGCAATCCCTGTACTTGTGAAATCGGCTGAGCAATTCAGTGAAGATATTATGGTCATGCTAGCCAAGAAGTTTGGAAAGTTCATGAAGAAGAATCAACCGACCAATTCATACAACTACACCTACCCTAATGGTAATAAGTCTAACGTTCGTTGTTATAATTGTGATGTTTTAGGTCATTACAGGTCGAAGTGTCGAAAGCCAATAAGAGACAACAGAAAACCGAATGATTAAAGGGATGAACACCAGTCAAACAGTCAAGGCAAGGAGATCCAAAAGGCCTTAATAGCCGATGACAGTGTGTTAGGATCTAGGTAGCCGCTGGTGGACCGGGGGTTGGACCGGTTAGCGGTTCTCACTCGTAGGGTGGTGGTTAATCCGGTTAGAGATTAACACCGGGGTTTCAATACTACACAACCTGTCACAAACCCTTGAACTAGGTTCAAGCGCGGAAGAGGTTTGCTTTCAGGTTGAAGCGGCACACTTGTATGATAGGCGGAATCGGTTTCGGATGATGGAGATTTGAAGAATGGTGAATCGGTTTCGGTAATCTGGAAGTTCGGTATGGTTAGTATAAAGTCGGTTTGGAGCGGTGTAGTTAAGTTAGTCGGTTAGATGATGAAGCCGGCAGAAAGTAAATAACAAGACAGATTTTATGGATGTTCGGAGATAAAACTCCTACGTCACCCCTTCCTCTCGAAGCCGCGAGAAGGATATTCACTAAGGAATACAAGTACAATCCGATCGAGACTTATTTCCTGCTCGATAATACTCTTACAATTCACACCGAAATTGTAACACACACTTAGAATTTAGCACTTAGGCTTTCTTAGAATAACACAGCTTTATCACTTGTAGTAAATGCTCTCAATGCTTCACTTATCTAGCTTGATGTCTCTTAATGTCCCGCATTTACTCTTCTGCAACTGCCTCCTTTTATAGGTGAAATATGCCAACGGTCATATTTCACTTCCTTGAATCTGATTGGCTGAGCAGAGGTGCAGTGATTCAGTGTTTCAGACCTGCGGTCGTTTCCTCAGACCTGATGGTCAAGCTCAGACCTGGCATTATGTCTCAGACCTGCCGGTCTGTTCTTCCGGTTTGTAAGACAGACCTGCCGGGTTTGACTTTTACTTGATATAGGCACTGTCTGTTTGGACAGTTGTCTGTACTTTGAAGATTTCCTTTCTGGCTTATCCCGAAGTAGAAGGATCCGGTAGTACTGTTTTCTGCAGCCTACAGTCTTTCCTCAGACTTGCATGGATATGGAAGTATTCAGTCTGCTCCTTTGGTATCATTCTCAACAGATACTCAAATTGTCTTCTTGTACTGGTCGGCCGCTTGACTTGGCCGAATGTCTTTTGGTAGTGATGTAACCGGACTTCTTCCGGTTATTCTTGTCTTGTGGATGATCGGCTGTTTGATGATTCCGGTTTTGAGCTTTGGCCGATCCTCTTTGTGCGGTCACGCTCCGAATGCTTTTGATCGGTTTGGTAGCTTGACCGGTTAGGTTTCTTTAGTCGGTTTTCTTGTTCATCCGGTCCGGTTCCTTGTTCCTGCATGGAAAGTTTGTTTAAGTTAGGTATGTTTGAACCGGTCTGAATTTATCTATCAATTTCTCCCTTTTTGATTATTTTATTTAAAATTATCAAAATCATGTAAGTTTGCAACCGTAGGCCGGTTGTTTTGTTTGGCCGGATTTTTGACTTGGGAGAATTTTTCGAAAAGTGTTTGAGAGAGAATTTTGAGAAAAGTTTTGGAAGAGTCTTTATCTTTTATCTAACAATTTCTCCCTTTTTGATTATTTTATTTAAAATTATCAAAACTAAGTAGAAATGCAAAATAAGGCCGGATTCAAAAATAGCTTTATATATTTATATATAGATGACCGGAAAAGACAAAATATATAGAAATACTAAGGCCAATAGGAAGGATAGTCCCTATTCAGAGTCCGTGAAATCATAGGCGCTCTTCTTTTTCTTTGGTTGCTGTTGCCCGGTCGGTTCGGAAGATCGTCGCCTTTTAGACCGGGACCGCAGTTGTTCTTCGACTTCGTCCTCGACTTGGTCGGTTTGCTGCGATGTACTCGGAATAACCGGTTCAGAGATTTCTTTGAGCACCTCGGCTATCCGAACTTTCTTAGGGGCCTCCCTCTGTCTCTTTTTCGGTGCTGAGGCGGAAGCGGCCGCCTTCTTCTTTTTCTCGTTTTCCTTTGCATAGGCTTCCAGCCTCCGTGCTTCCCTTTCCAACCGTGCGGCATCCTCCGCTGCTCGGTTGGCCACTTTATCAGCAAACCCTGGGAACAGGGCCTCTCCTCTTTGAATTCACGCGGCTTCCACTTCCGCTTCGGTCAGTTGAGATGGGCGCGGTGCCTCTTTATTTTTGCTAACTTCGGCGTCCAACGCATTCTGGACCCTCTTAGCCACTTGAGCATCAGCCTCTATAGCCGCGGCGTCCGCGTTCTCCTTAGCCTTTAGAACCTCGGCCATCTGTTCGGTAAGTGCCTTTACTTCGACCACGAGACTCTCGTTTGTCTTTTCGAGTTCTGAGACCCGGTGAATTGTCGTGTCGACCTGTTCGAAATCCTTCTTTAAGTCGGAGGTCACAGTCTCTAGAGTTGCGGTTCGCTGAACACATTTTTCGCGCTCACCGGCCTCTTCCCACAGTCCGGCACCGAGTTCTGAGAGTCGTGCTTGATGTTGATCCAGAAGCTGCTTTGTCACGTCGGTGAACTTCAGGGCCGAATCAATTATGTTGTTGCATCTATCCTTGAATGGTTGAAGCTTGGACACGTCGTGTTCTTGTACGCGGTCATCGATCCGCTCTGATATGGATGCTTCAAGCTTTTGAAGTCGGTCCTCAACCCATTCTTTAGCAGCCCATTCTTTAGGAGGGTCCGAAGCGGTGACTTCCGGTGGTGGGGGAGGCGAGTGCTCGGTGGGATCTGGATCGGTTCTCTCACTGGAATTTATTGGTGCAGCATTTTCATTTGGAAGTTCTAATTGTGCCGCATCTTCCAAGATCGGTACCGCATCTTCCAAGATCGGTACCTCAACCTCCAATATCGGTACCTCAACCTCCAATGTCGGTACCTCAACCTCCAATGTTGGTACCTCAACCTCCAATGGAGGTGTTGGACGGTTAACTGGAAATTTTTCGATTACCGGAGCAGTGTAGACCGGTACTTGCTTTTGGTTGCATATCGCTTCCAGCCGCTCGATTTCTTGAAGTATTTCTATTTTGCCTTTTGCAAGCCTTGTTAACACCCGCGGCGCTACGGTGTCCACTGATCCCGTCACGATGTACTCTTCCTTAATTTTCCGGATGCGCTTTCTTAGTTTCCGAAGTTGGATCCTCGCTATCAGGAGACAGGTTCGGCTTTGTACCTCTTGAATTGTGTTGGATTTTGTGAGGCGTAACATCAGGTCCTCTACTACCTCCAATCTGTCGATGCATTCCTTTTGCGTGAAGCCCGGTAGGATTTCTTTATATGTTGTACTGAACCGGTGCTCATGCCACTCCAAGTATAGCTGTACAACGTCTTCGCCTCGCTTGTCAATGCCCTGAAAGATTTTCTGGGCTAATCTATCGGCCTCGGCCTCTTCGGCCTCCTCCCTCTCCGTGTTATAGCCTTCATCATTGGCTTCTATATCAACCCCTTCTTCACCCTCGGTGGTCTCAGGATTGGTGTTTAGTTCGACATCGTTTGGACTCCGAGCCGATTGATCGTCGTCATTGACCGTTCTATCATCGGTCCTCTCCGTGTCGGTTTCCCCAGAGGCCCACTCCTCATCTTCTGTTTGTTGTGGTGGATCTTCGAAGGTTATCTTTTCTTTGCCTTTTCCTCCGGTCTTTTCTTTGGCCGGGGCATCTTTCTTTGCGGCTTTCTTCTTTCGGCCACCTGTGGAGCTGGGGGCCGGCTGTTTCCTTTTAAGGAATTGCTTTGATCTAATGAGGCAGCGTTTTGCTACCGCAACGCCGGGACCAATGTTGAGATTCAAGTGGAGGAAGATCTTTCCGAGGGGCACGGCGTATCCCCACGACCGGGTTGAGTCCGGTTTCACCATATCCATGAGGTTGCTGAACACCGATCTTGCCCAGTTGACCTCTTTACCCTCAATCAGACCGATGAGCATCTTGATTTTGTCCCTGGTGAGGTTGTTGAGGTTTCCTCCCCTTGCCAGGATCGCCCTTGTGAAAATGTCACATATCGGGATATACTCCGGCCTTAGCATTTGCTTGCTCCCGGATGTTTTGACCGGCTCTTTAGATGCCGATAGAATGTAGCAAGCCGATTCAAGGGTGTCCTGGTCTATTTCTGCTGTTGCATCATGGCCGGAAGTTGGAAGACGCAGGCTTTCGGCCACCAATCCTTCTGTGAGCTCTATTCGGGAACCGCATACAGTCGCGGTAATCTTGTCGTAGGCGATAGTTGCGGTTCTGAAGAACTCTTCGACCGCATCTTTGTAAATGACGTGAGGATCGCCTAGGAAATGTTCCAGACCGGTTTTAATCAGTCGGTCAATAACTGCTTTCGCCTCGGTCGTACCATTCAGCCGGATTTCCTCGAAATCCACCTGAGAGTAGAGTTTGAACAACGCCGAATCTCGACCCATGTTATAGAGTTTGAGAAAGTGAGAGAGATAGCCGCTTTAGATAGCCGCTTCAAAAGAGTTAGAAAGCTTAGAGAGAGAAAGTGGTTTCGCGTGAGAATGAAATAAAATACCGAAGGTCCCTTTTATAGATGCGGTTTGGAAACCCAACCGTCCCATCAATAATGGGCGGGAATTTTCCCTCCAAAATGAAGAGGTGCCAAACGATGGGCGGTAAACAAGAAAAGGTGGGCGGCAAGTTTGAGCGGGAGATTTCCCTCCAAAATTCTTTGCGTATGTCATTTGTGACGCACTCTTCTTTTAGAAGCCGATAGATTGAGCGGTTTCTAAGTTCAATCGATTATTTAGAGTGTTTAGCAAATTAGTCAGATTTCATGTGACCGAAAAAGAACGCGGTTATGGGTTGAAAATGTGAACCGGTTACTTAGATAAGTGTTCAAAGAATTGAGAAGACACGGTCATTTAAACTGAAATGATATTAAAAGTCAAGAGACAGCAGAGAAGGGAAACCGATTATAGGATTCGGTACGGAGATAGGCATACAGAAACAATGTAAAGTATAGCCTATTCAAAAGACATTCTCTAGAGTCGTTCTCTTGCCGAATCACTGTCGAGGATGTTTGAAGAGGAAGCCGGTGTGCCCGGTCCGAACTCTGGTCGGTACCCAAGAATTATCTTGCTGATATGCGGTGCATACCCGAGACCTTTCTTGGTTAGCACCATATTCTTTAAGTTTTCCCATATGACCGATGACCAGTTTATGGCCGATTTGCAAAGAATGTTGGTCATGATGTTATAGGTATTCCTGGAATACCGTTGATTAGGTGATTGACACAGAATTGACCGGGTCACGATTTCGAGCAGTAGCTGACTGTGACTAGCAAGTTGGGTTTTTGGCCCAAAGTGTTCCACCGGAGAGGGGGTGGCCGACAGATATTGCGCGGTTTCAAATCCCGCAAGATCCTGAATAGTCGGAAAGTCAGAGAAACCTTCAGTGGGTAGACCGAATAGTGAGGCAAATTCAACCTCGTCGATCCAGAACGTGTGGTTTCTGACAGTCGAGACGATATACTTCTCCCTGATGCAGGCGCTTCGAAAGAAGGCCTTGACATCGTCTAGAAGAATAGGACCGGCCTCTTCAAGAAACGGTTGAAAACCGGTTTCAGCAAGAGAGTCATACATGAATCTCTGCTTAGTAGTGCAATCCCTTATGTCCGTGCAAGAGCCGAAATCGATGCAAAGAAAGTTTCCCAGAGTTCTGCTCGGCATGATTTCGGTATTTGAGAGAGACGGGATTCAGGAGTATCAGATGTGATCTTGTTTTCGGATGTGATGAAGTGAGTAGAGGATGGCTCCTTATATAGGATCGGTTTTGGAGGGAAAATCTGAACATTGATGGTCAGTTTTGTTTTATTAAGGAAAAGAATCTTTACCTTTTCAGGGCGCATGGGGAAGTGGCAAATTGCAAGGCCCAAGGTAAGTGTTAGTTGGAAACTGACCAGATTAGTTAGATATTAAATATTCAGTTGGTTTGATATTATCTCATAAATTAGGAATGCACTTAAATATAACCGAGATTAATTAGATTGAAATTGAAGATGACAGAAACAATGCCGAAAATGGCCTAAAGAGTGATGAAGAAAACATGAAATCAAGACATAAATAAAGCCGAAAGAAACATAGGTAAAGCCGAAATGATCAAACTTGAGTTGGACAAGAATACACCCGGTGCACGAAGCAAAACGACCGGGTGTAGGAAGGAGTAACTTAGCGGGCGCGGGGATTGAATTCTTGAGGGAGGTTGAAGTTCCTCCTCCTCCATTCTCTCTCAAACCGATCGTAGAATGAATCGGTTACTTCTTTGGTGAGCACCTGAGCTTGGTTCAAACCTTCGCCGGGACAGGTTGGGACTCCAAGCTCCACCAGAAGGCTGCTTATTTGGGGCATAAGACCGACCGACCGGATGTTGACCATCCAGATGAGGGTGTCGAAAAGCACCCGGGACCAGTTGACCGGCGTTCTGGTGATGATGGCCGCCATCACGTTGAAAGTTGCCGCGCAATAGGTGTTGGTGACATCTCTTCCAAAGATGCCCCTTCCTATTACATCGTTGAGGAGCTGATACTCAGCCCTCAAGAGAGACTTAGAGCCATGATCATCAACAGGCTCATCCGACCGGGCAAGGGAGAGGGAGACCTCAGCCTTAATATCGGCCGGAGGGTTGAGGTCTGTAATCCCTTGCTTGGGCAGACCGAAGCACCGAGCGAAGTCCTGCTCGGTGAAATCGAAGATTATACCCCCAACCTTTGATTGGATGTGGGTATCAAAGTGGGGTGTCCCTCGGAATACCCTGGCATTGTAGTAAAATTCCAAGACGGATTCAGGGTAGATAGTTTGCTTGTCATCCAGAAAATACTGGAGGCCAGTATCTTCCAGTTGCTTGATCATCCGATATACCTCATAATGATCGGTATCGGAGCAAGATTCAAAATCGACTTGGAGGATGTTTGGGAATTGAGACATGGTTAGGTTGCCTTAGTGAGAAGATGTTCTTGTGACTTGTGAGTGTTGTGGTGAACGCTTGCTTCACTTAAATACTAGATTAGGGACTATCCTATTGTCCAGGCATTAAATGGGATGATGTCTAATATCTGCAGGATAAGAGCTTTTGCACGAAATAGGCAAGTTTGCAGTCTAGGTGTCGGTCATAGGCCTGAACCGTGAAAGATATCAAAAGATCTTCACGTCTTTTTAGGCGCGACCATGTTACTTTGATAGGGTAATGCTGCAGAGCAGATATCTTTAACCCCTGATAACTATTCCTCTTCTGTTTCAAATTCAAATAATCTAGGGTAACCTGCTTCCGAACCGGTCAGGTATCAGTTGTTCATCCCGATGCGGTTATTTGGTGCATGCACCAAGTAGCCGGTCGGTTTACTCTATCTGATAGACTGGGCGGTTCTTCCATAAACACCCCGAAGATTCAAAGTTCAACATCTTAGGAAGAATTACCGGTTTGTCTGTCTGAACCGATTTCTCTTTAAGTATCCTTTGGAAGGATTTGGCTAATGTCGGTTAAGCCGAGAGTAAGCCTGAATTGAGAAAACTTAGCTTCCTGCAGCGGCTTCGTGAAGATACCGGCTACTTGTTGATCGGTCGATACGTATTCCAGCCGGATATGCTTCAGCGTGACATGCTCTCGGATGAAATGATGCCTTATGTCGATGTGCTTGGTTCTGGAGTGGAGAACCGGGTTGTAGGTGATCGCAATGGCACTTGTGTTGTCACAGAAGATCGGGGACTCTTCGGCTATGATACCGAAGTCTTTCAGTTGCTGTTGGATCCAGAGGAGTTGAGAACAGCAACTTCCGGCCGCCAGGTATTCAGCCTCCGCGGTTGATGTAGCCACCGATGTCTGTTTCTTGCTGTGCCATGACACCAGTCGGTCACCTAGGAACTGACATGTTCCGCTGGTGCTTTTCCTGTCGATCTTGCACCCTGCATAATCTGCGTCTGAGTAGCTTGTTAGATTAAAGGATGAGTCCTTTGGGTACCACAGACCGACATCAGGAGTGCCTTTCAGATACTTCAGTATCCTTTTTGCGGCTGTGTAGTGGGATTGCTTTGGATTTGCTTGGAATCTCCCACACACACCGACTGCAAACAGGATGTCCGGTCTACTCGCTGTCAAGTACAGTAGGGAACCGATCATGCCTCGGTATGCAATCTGATCTACCGATTGACCCTCGTCATCCCTGTCCAGTTTAATTGATGAGCTCATTGGAGTAGCCGCCGAGGAGCAGGTGTCCATCCCGAATTTCTTCAGAAGCTCCTTGGTATATTTAGGTTGACTGATGAATGTTCCTTCCTTGAGTTGTTTAACCTGAAGACCTAGGAAGAAACTTAATTCTCCCATCATACTCATTTCGAACTTGTCAGTCATCATTTTTGAGAACTTGTCACAAAGCTTAGGATCGGTAGAACCGAAAATAATATCATCTACATAAATTTGAACAAGTAGGATATGTTCATTCTTTTCAAATTTGAACAATGTCTTATCCACTGAACCAATGGTGAAATCATGCTCTAATAGAAATGCAGTTAACGTATCATACCAGGCTCTAGGTGTTTGCTTTAGACCGTATAAAGCTTTGTTCAGCCGGTATACATGGGTTGGAAATGCAGCATTTTTGAAGCCGGGTGGTTGTTCAACGTACACTTCTTCACGTAGATCACCGTTCAGAAATGCACTTTTAACATCCATTTGAAAAACCTTAAAGTTTTTGAAAGCCGCAAAAGCTAGAAAAATCCTAATGGCTTCAATTCTGGCTACAGGAGCAAATGACTCTTCAAAGTCAATGCCTTCTTCCTGTTTGTAACCTTGAGCCACTAATCTGGCTTTGTTCCTCATGACCAAACCGTCCTCATTGAGTTTGTTTCTGAATACCCATCTTGTTCCTATGACCGATTGATCTTTCGGTCTGGGAACTAAGTACCAGACTTTACTACTCTCAAACTGGTTTAGTTCTTCTTGCATTCCCAAGATCCAATACGGATCTGACAATGCTTCATCTATTCTTTTCGGTTCAATCTGGGATATGAAAGCAGAGTTAAAATATCCTTCCAGAAGTTGACTCCTAGTTCGAACAGGTTCTGAAGGGTCACCTATAATTTGCTCAGGAGGATGTTTACTGTTTCTTCTGAGATTCAGTTCAGGAGTGTCTACCAAGTTACCGTTTGTTTGATCAAGGCTAGACTTGTCGGTAGGCTGAACGAGATTGTCAGACCGACCGACTCCCTCGGATTGGACCGAAGTGTCAGCTTCCTGTTGTGGAACAGCTTGATCCGGCTGGGTATCAATGTTACCCATTAGGTCATGGACAAACCGCCTGAAGACCGGAGTCTCATCTTCACTATCAGAATGGATATCATTATTTTCCAATCTGTTGTGTAGATCAAAGCATGAAGCAGTATTGCTTTCAACCGATTCATCGAAAACAACGTGGATTGTTTCCTCCATGGTTGCAGTTCTATTATTATATACTCTATATGCTTTACTTACTGCCGAGTACCCTAACATGATGCCGGTATCGGTTTTTGCATCAAAAGCGGTGAGTTGGGTTTTACCATTTATATGAATATAACATTTACAACCGAAAATCCTGAGGTACTTGAGTTTAGGAACTCTATTAAAATAAACCTCATACGGTGTTTTGTTGTGAAATCTGTTTATCAAAGACCGGTTTTGTGTATGGCATGCAGTGTTGATAGCCTCAGCCCAAAATTTCTGAGCAATGCCGGAATCGGCTATCATAGACCGTGCGGCTTCTTTGAGAGTCCGGTTTCTTCTCTCGGCCAGGCCATTTTGTTGAGGAGTCCTAGCACTAGACAACTCGTGTCTAATGCCGGATTCATCAAGATATGCAGTTAATGTACTATTGGTAAATTCGGTACCTCGATCACTTCGAATGCTATTAATACGAGTTGATTTTTCATTTTGCAAACGCTTAAGAAGTGTGATCAGGTTTGATACAGTTTCACGTTTAGATGGTAGAAATATTACCCATGCATATCTAGAATAATCATCAATAACTACCATGGTATAGAGCATACCTCCTAGGCTAATGACCTGAATCGGTCCAAATAAATCCATGTGAAGAAGATCTAGGCATCGGCTAGATTGAATATTTCCTTTACTCTTAAAAGATGACCTAGTTTGTTTACCCATTTGGCATGCTGAACAGACCTTATCCTGGTTAAATACTATATCAGGAATACCTTCAACTAGCTTTTTACCGCGAATGTAGTTTAAGGTTTTCATGTTTAGATGGTTTAGTTTGTTATGCCACAGCCAGGTTTGATCAGTCTTAGCTATCATGCATATAGGATATTCTACTCTGGTTTTCCAGTCTACCTTGTAAATGTTACCTATCCTATTTCCGGTTAGTAGTACGATGCCTTGAGAATTCTTAACTAAGAATGCATGTTTAAGGAATTCTACCGTGTATCCAGCATCACACATCTGACTAATGCTAAGTAGGTTAAAACTTAGGTTTTCAACTAAAAGTACATTATCAATAGTTAGATTACCATGGACAATCTTACCCTTGCCCACAGTTTTACCTTTTGAGTTGTCACCGAAGGTAATTAGAGCACCGGTTACTGATCTGATGTCGGTTAGCAAATTGCTATTTCCGGTCATGTGCCTGGAGCAACCGCTGTCCAAGAACCATTCGGAGTTTCCTAGCCGTTTCTTTGGATCCTGCAAAATGTACATATTTACAACTGTTTGGTACCCACATTTACTTGGGTCCACATGCGATTAGTCCCTTAGGTATCCAAACTTTGATGAACCGGACGGTCTTCTTTGCTAGGGTTTTAACTGTCCTTTTGGCACTCGGTCTCGTGTATTTCGGTTTTCCTTCAAATGTCCTAAATGGTGGTGGTCTTTGGTTCGGTGATCTATGGTTTGACCTACGCGGTTCAGGGAAGTTTTTCTTATATCTGAGGATTTCGGCTTTTCTTTTCTCAAGGTCAAGCCATGAATCGGTTGGGCCAACATAATCGTATTTTAGCTTCTCTTCCCTATAATATGCGGTTTCCTCTTCTTCAGCTGTCTAGGTGCTCTTAAGAAATTTTATAAAAGGAAGGTTTCCTTTTGTGAGCCTTGCTTTCTCTATGGGTTTTCGGTCTTTAGAGCTATTCCCTGTGTATCCAAGGCCACGCTTACAACGAGGATGCCTATAGTGTTTATTCATATTCTTTACTATATCGCTAGATCTCTTATAGGCGGCCATCGTATATTGAAATCGGGCATTCTCTTCCTCGATTAGTTCTCTAGTAGGTTCACTAGATTGTTCGTTCTTAGGATCTAGCTCGGTTTCTAGAGTAGGGGTATCATCAGGTTGTATAGCTTCCGGTTCGGTTATGATAAGTACCTCTGGCTCTGTCGGAGTGGGTACTATGGGATCGGTTCTAATGTTGAGGTGCTTAGGTAGCATGGTCAGTAGGTTCTTATATTCTTCTACCATGTCATTCAATGCTTCATATAACTCGTCTTTAGTAAATTCATCATAGGGAGAATCAAATACCTGTTCCTCATTTGCCATGAGGCACATGAGCTCATCATCGCTGTCACTGCGAGCCCACAGACTTCCACCATCGTCGGCTATTAATGCTTTTGGTACCTCACTTCCTTCACTGGTTTGTTGGTAATTATTTCTGTCATTTTGATAGTCCGGTTTCTGGGTGTCTCTTCTTGGTTTCCTGCATTCCCACTTAAAGTGTCCCAAACAGTTACAGTTGTAGCATCTTACATTGGATTTGTCACCATAGTAGTTGTTCGTTGGTTGGCTTCTTTTCATGAACCTCCCAAATTTCTGTGCGAGCATAGCCATGGCGTCCTTAGTAAACTGTTCGGCTGTTCTGATAGGTACGGGTGCAGGAGCCGGTATCGGTGCCGGTGCGGGTACAGGAGCAGGTACAGCCGGTTCTGTAGATGTGATTAGTGCTCTGGTTGATGTTGAGGCCGAGACTTCCTCTTCGGTTCTAGATTTCATTTCGAACTCATATGCCTTGAGATCTTCGAATACATCGTATAGTTTCATCTTACGTAGGCTCTTTGACTCCCTCATTACCATTGTCTTTATATCCCAGGCACTTGGAAGAGATCTCAAAGCCTTCATAACTACCTCTTTGTTTTCATACTTCTTGCCCAGAGTTGCTAGTTCATCTAACACACCAGTGAACCGGTCACTGTATTCCTTCATAAATTCTCCTAGTTTCATTTTGATGCTTTCGAACTTCTGTGTGGCCATCATTATTTTGTTCTCCCTTGTTCTTTCATTTCCTTCAAAGATCTGGATAACCGTGTTCCATGTCTCCTTCGCGGTTTTGCAATCTCTGATCTTGCAATATGTGTTTCTGTCCACGCTGTTGGAGATCCGGTTTCTTGCATGGTTGTCCAGATTGTTCCTTCTTCTATATTCAGCCGTCCATTATTTTCTATCTTTATCAATGAATATCGGTCCTTCGGTTAGAATGGATTCCATTTCATCATCCAAGGTAACTAAGTGCAGGTGCATGCGTGCCTTCCAGTTGGCAAAGTCATCACCTTCTAGCATTGGAGGCCTATCCTGATACATGTTTGCTTGAGTATTGAAACTAACTGCTCTGATACCAATTGTTAGAATCTTGGTATCCGCTGGTGGACCGGGGGTTGGACCGGTTAGCGGTTCTCACTCGTAGGGTGGTGGTTAATCCGGTTAGAGATTAACACCGGGGTTTCAATACTACACAACCTGTCACAAACCCTTGAACTAGGTTCAAGCGCGGAAGAGGTTTGCTTTCAGGTTGAAGCGGCACACTTGTATGATAGGCGGAATCGGTTTCGGATGATGGAGATTTGAAGAATGGTGAATCGGTTTCGGTAATCTGGAAGTTCGGTATGGTTAGTATAAAGTCGGTTTGGAGCGGTGTAGTTAAGTTAGTCGGTTAGATGATGAAGCCGGCAGAAAGTAAATAACAAGACAGATTTTATGGATGTTCGGAGATAAAACTCCTACGTCACCCCTTCCTCTCGAAGCCGCGAGAAGGATATTCACTAAGGAATACAAGTACAATCCGATCGAGACTTATTTCCTGCTCGATAATACTCTTACAATTCACACCGAAATTGTAACACACACTTAGAATTTAGCACTTAGGCTTTCTTAGAATAACACAGCTTTATCACTTGTAGTAAATGCTCTCAACGCTTCACTTATCTAGCTTGATGTCTCTTAATGTCCCGCATTTACTCTTCTGCAACTGCCTCCTTTTATAGGTGAAATATGCCAACGGTCATATTTCACTTCCTTGAATCTGATTGGCTGAGCAGAGGTGCAGTGATTCAGTGTTTCAGACCTGCGGTCGTTTCCTCAGACCTGATGGTCAAGCTCAGACCTGGCATTATGTCTCAGACCTGCCGGTCTGTTCTTCCGGTTTGTAAGACAGACCTGCCGGGTTTGTCTTTTACTTGATATAGGCACTGTCTGTTTGGACAGTTGTCTGTACTTTGAAGATTTCCTTTCTGGCTTATACCGAAGTAGAAGGATCCGGTAGTACTGTTTTCTGCAGCCTACAGTCTTTCCTCAAACTTGCATGGATATGGAAGTATTCAGTGTGCTCCTTTGGTATCATTCTCAACAGATACCCAAATTGTCTTCTTGTACTGGTCGGCCGCTTGACTTGGCCGAATGTCTTTTGGTAGTGATGTAACCGGACTTCTTCCGGTTATTCTTGTCTTGTGGATGATCGGCTGTTTGATGATTCCGGTTTTGAGCTTTGGCCGATCCTCTTTGTGCGGTCACGCTCCGAATGCTTTTGATCGGTTTGGTAGCTTGACTGGTTAGGTTTCTTTAGTCGGTTTTCTTGTTCATCCGGTCCGGTTCCTTGTTCCTGCATGGAAAGTTTGTTTAAGTTAGGTATGTTTGAACCGGTCTGAATTTATCTATCACAGTGGAAGTCAGTGGGCACATACCGATTCGAACAGTGATGATGAATGAATCAACTGTCTTATGAAAATTGAAGAAGAGGTATTTAACTTTTCCTCTGAGGAATTTACCCGAGAAGACTTGGTCACTACACTCAATGACATGGTCATTAAGTAAAAAAACTTGTCAACTCTTGTACCGACCCGGCTAAATTTCCAAATTGGTGAACCGAGCAAAACTGAAATCGGTGAACCGAGTGAAATTCAGACCAGTAGACCGATTGAATTATCATCTAAGAATGAGAAGCTCAAGGAGACAATTCAATCGTCGACCGAAGAAAATGAACGAAATAAATACGTGATGGCTGCATGGAAGAGATTTGGAGATGCTGTGAGCCAGATGACGAGTCATCAAAGACCATATAACTATAAATTCGGTCTAGGCTATGACAACAACAATAAAAATAAATTTAAATCTTCCAACCACCAAGGGTTGAACCTTAGTAAAGACAAGTTGCCTTTTGAAAACATTGTCAAGAGTGCATCAGCCAATAGTGAAGCAAGTCACGATTCAAATTTGGCAAAGGAACTAACATATGTAGGACCAACTGACACATCAAGATGGCTTCATCCTGAGAGAAGGAGAGTCATCCGACCGGTCATAAAAGAGCATGATATATACTCAAATAGAACCGATCAAAGATCACCAAGACATAATGAGGTAATCAAAGGCAGAAATAGAGATGTCAAGCCTGGCACAAGTAGATCTATTAAAACTATCACAAGGAAACTCATCCGATTAATTAAAATATGGATTCCCAAGGGACTAATTAATCATGGACCCAATTGAATGTGGGTACCAAAAGGGTGTAAATAGTTGTATTTTGCAGGTCAAACAGATTAAACAGTTGGAAAACTCAGAATGGTACTTGGACAACGGTTGTTCTAGGCATATGATAGGAAACGACAAACTATTGACCGAAATTGTGCAGGAATCCGGTTTAATGATAATTTTCTGTGACAATTCAAAAGGTAAAGTTGTGGGAAAGGGTAAGATTGTCCATGAAAACCTAACTAAAAACAATGTATTACTTGTTGAAAACCTTCATTTCAATTTGCTAAGTATTAGTCAAATGTGTGATATATAGTATATGGTCGAATTTCACAAACAAGATGCTTAGTTAATAATCAACAAGGTAGTACTTTATTAACCGGAAATAGAATAGGAAACATTTACAAGGTAGATTGGAAAACTAAATGTGATAACCCTGTTTGCATGATAGCTAAAAATGATCAGAACTGGCTGTGGCACAAAAGACTAAATCACTTAAACTTTAAGACCATTAATTATATTTGCACTAAGGAACTAGTTCAAGGAATTTCTAGCATGAAGTTTTCAAAAGATAAAGTATGTCATGCATGTCAAATGGGAAAACAAATTAAATCAACTTTTAAAAGTAAAGGGAATACTCAATCTAACTAATGCTTTGAACTACTTCACATGGATCTTTTTGGACCGATTAGAGTGACAAGTCTAGGAGGAATGCATTATACTATGGTGATTATTGATGACTATTTTAGATACACTTGGGATATATTTTTGGTATCTAAAAATCAAGCTACTCCAAATCTGATCAAAATACTTAGAAGAGTACAAAATGAGAAATATGTACGTGTTAATAAAATTAGAAGTGATAGAAGTACATAATTTACTAATAGCACTTTAACTGCATTTCTTGAGGAATCAGGTATTAGACACGAGTTGTGTAGTGCAAGAACCCCTCAAAAAATGAACTAGATGAGAAGAGAAACCGAACCCTCAAGGAAGCTACAAGATCCATGATAGCCGATTCAGGTGTTGCTCAAAAGTTTTGGGCAGAGGCTATCAACATTGCATGCTATACTCAAAATCAGTCCATGATTAATAAACGTCTTAACAAAACACCTTTTGAAGTATACCATGACAAAATTCCTAATATCTGGTATTGTAGGATTTTTGGATCTAAGTGTTATATTCACAACAATGGAAAAAATTATTTGAATGCTTTTGATGCTAAATCCGATGTCAGTATCATGTTAGGATATTCTGAAGTTAGTAAGGCATATAAAGTGTACGATACTAGGACTCTTACCATTGAAGAATCATCACACATTGTTTTTGATGAATCTGTTGAAAGTAATACGTCTTCATCCATTGATCTACACAACAGATTGGAAAATTTAAATATTCATTTTGATAGTGAAGAAGAGATTTCGGTCTTTAGACGGTTTGTCTATGACCAAACGGTTGATGTTGGAACTCAACAGGATCAAGATGCTTCACAACAGGATGTTGACACCTTAGTGACCGTTGAGGAGACTGGTCGGCCTGACACTAATCGGCCTATCGGTCTGTCTAACCCTGATCAAATAACCGGTCATATAGAAGACATCTCCGGACCAAATCTTAAATGGAACAAAGGTCATCCTCATGAGCTTGTTATAGGTAACCCCTCATTACCCATCCAAACTAGGAATCAATTGTTAGAAGAATATGAAAACTCAGCATTCATATCACAGATTGAACCGAAAAAGGTGGATGACGCATTGCTGGATCCCGATTGGATTTTAGAAATGCAAGAAGAATTAAACCAGTTTGAGAGGAATAAAGTCTTGTACTTAGTCCCAAGACCGAAGAATAAATCGATTATTGGAACAAGATGAGTGTTTAGAAATAAAATCAATGAAAGTGGTTTGTTTACGAAGAACAAGGCTAGACTAGTGGCCCAAGGATACAAACAGGAAGAAAGCATTGATTTTGAAAATTATTTGCTCTTATTGCTAGACTAGAGGCCATTAGAATTTTTCTTGCATTTGTTGCTTTCAAAAATTTTAAAATATTTCAAATGGATGTCAAAAGTGTTTTTCTCAATGGTGAATTAAGTGAAGAAGTATATGTTGAGCAGCCACCTGGTTTCAAAAATCCTGATTTAATCACTCATGTTTATAGGTTACATAAAGCACTATACGGTTTAAAACATACCCTAGATCATGGTATGATACTCTAACAAAAAATTTGTTCAATCATGATTTCACCATAGGATCGGTAGACAAAACTCTATTCAAATTTGAGAAAAAGGAACACATTTTACTTGTTCAGATCTTTGTAGATGGTATCATTTTCGGTTCAACAAATCCTAAATTATTTGATAAATTCTCTAAAATAATGACTGACAAATTTGAAATGAGCATGATGGGAGAATTGAGCTTCGTCTTAGGCCTTCAGGTTCGACGATCGAAGAAGGAACGTCTATAAATCAATCCAAGTATACAAAAGAGTTATTAAAGAAATTCGGCATGGACAATTGTTCTGCTGCATCTACTCCAATTAGCTCTTCAGTTAAATTAGAAAAGGATGAAGACGTCAGAGTGTTGATATTACAGCCTACCGTGGAATAATCGGTTCACTTCTATACCTGACAACAAGTCGACCGGACATCCTATTCGCCGTAGGAGTGTGCGGGAGATTAGAGGCTAATCCTAAACAATCTCATTATACTACTACTAAACGAATATTGAAATATCTTAAATAAACTCAAGATGTGGGACTGTGGTATCCAAATGATTTCAGTTTCAATTTAATAAGCTATTCTGATGTAGACTATGCAGGATGTAAGATAGACAGGAAAAGCACAAGTGGGACCTGCCAGTTCCTTGGTGACTGACTTTTCTCCTGGTATAACAAAAAATAGACATCAGTTGCAACTTCAACTACAGAGGTAGAGTATCTTACAGCCGGCAGCTGCTGTGCTCAACTCCTATGGATCCAACAACAACTAAGGGATTTCGGCATCATAGCTGAGGATTCACAGATTTTCCGTGACAACACAAATGCTATTGCTATCACATATAATCCAGTGTTGCACTCAAGAACAGAGCATATTGATATCCGACACCATTTCATCAGAGAACATCTGTAGTAGAAACATATCCGGATGGAATATGTTTCCATCGAACAACAAGTGGCCGACATTTTTACCAAGCCACTATAGGAAGCTAAGTTTTCCTACTTCAGAACTATTTTGGGTCTTGTTGATAGTAGTCAAATTATTCCTTGAAACACCTGCATGCATTTAGGGAGAAGCCTTCGTTTCTCAAACTCACATATTTTCGGCATTACATTTAAACCGGTCGAACATTTCACATCAATGTAATATTTTTACACCGATCAAATATTCATTTTATGTGCATAAATCTATAAAAAATAGGTCATCATACATATAAAACCGGTTGGTTGGTCCCTCTTCAAATCGGTAAATCATTCTACCGAAAAAAAATGTACAAAACCGAACTACTTAAATAAATTGGTAAAATCGATCAGTTATTTCTGAATGAATAACTACCGCTCAACAAAAATTACAGCTATATGCAGAAGCAGTTCTTCTTCAGAATTAAATAACTGATCGCAATAAATCCGACTTTATGGACAGCTGACCGGTTCATTACATGGAAATTTCGGTAATCTCATTTCAGATTTTAAAATGGAACAGTTGGCCAATGCTTAATTAGTATATGTCTGAGCAGTTTTCTTATTAAAAGCAAATAGTCATTCCTCAAACAACGTGAAGACCTATGTCTATCATTGTTCAAAGAGGGGGACTAACATATCACCAAAATATCATATTCTTGGAAATGAAAAAGATAGATTGCTTCTTTGACCAAGAATAACCAAGAAAAACATCCATTTCAATTCATCTCAAATAAAAGATGTATCCTACACTCTCAAACAACACTTTCTTGGTAGACTTTGAGTCAGCTTTATCTTGTGAGGATAATGAGGTGTCTGCCATGTTCAGGTCTCTTCAGGCAAACGGCCTGAGACCTTTCCTAGAAGACCGGTCATCCATCAATACTAGTATCATCCTTGAAACTTCCCAAGTGATCCGTGAGGATCTTATCTTTGCCATCATTCAAGGTCAAGAATTTGTCTTTAGTGAGAAAGATTTCGCACGGAGCTGCGAACTTCCCACTGAGGGATTCTCTGACCTTTTCTTCTTTGACGAAATCATTTCGAACTCCCTAAGTTCGGTCAAGACTTATGGAGCAAAAACATTTCTCCAGCCAGAGTTTCAAATATTGAGTGAGATTGTCGGAAGAACATCCTTGGGAAAGAGACCACTCAATATTATTCTAAGAGAACCTTTGAGTTGATGGTTGCATTAAATGAAGGAACTCTTGTCAAATGGTCGAGGATCATCTTCAACAATCTGAAGAAGATGATCTTTTCGAACAAATTGATGACCAGATATGCTCCTTAGTTATGCGGTCTATTCTTTGACATTGACATCTTCCTCGGTCAAGGCATTGCTCTCTATCCAACCCAACGTCTCACGAGGGACCGCCTGCATGCCTATATCGACTGGGTGGAGAAGGCTCGGATCAGAAAAGAGTCAACCTCCGGATCTTCAAATTAGTAGATTTAGGATCCAATATGTATTAATCTTTGTGAAAAATCTAATCATTTTGTTTTACGTATCGGCCGTGTTCTTGTTAATAAAATATCGGTTTCTGTTAAACTTATGCTCTAAAATAATCTTCTCATAATCTTCGGTCTTAATTAAATACCAGGCACACTCTTAGTGAGAAGCAGCCGCTTCTCATAAATCGGTCGTTTTAAAATCCCGGTCAAATTTTCAAAAATATTAATAAATGAATATCTTAGCGTTTCAAATCTAATCAATTAAACTTGACTAGTCAATTATGCCTGATCGGTCAGTTACATCACCTTTTCTTAAGATTCTCTGCCAAAATTTAGCACATTTCTAATGCTTAAAAGCACCATTTTGGGAAGTGTGAAAAGGTATATCATAACGGACAACTTCATTTATTCAATGTGACATTAAATGCACATCAACCAAACCTCTATTTAACAATCCAACTATCCAAAGAACAAAACACAACAAACTCAAACATCTCTCTCTCTCTCTCTCTCTCTCTCTCTCTCTCTCTCTCTCTCTCTCTCTCTCTCTCTCTCTCTCCTTGCAATATTTCTCTTATCATCCTCTCATCAAAATGAGTCTAGCTTTCGCCAGAATATCTCTCATTGTAGATTTCGATTCTATCTTGACCATCGAGGATAATGAAGCTAGAGAGCTTATCTTTGAACTTCTTGTGGAATCTGGTCTCCGTAAGTTTCTGGAAGGATCCCAGCTAATCCTTGAAGATGAGTTTGTGGAGTTCTTCACAAATGCTGAAATCGTTAACGGTGGAATAGTGATCCTAGTGAAGGGTCATCCATCTCTATCTCCGAAGAACTATTTTCTCAGTTCTGTGAGCTGCCATTTGAAGGCTTCACCGACTTTCCTCCATCCACAAACGGTTTAAATCAAGAAATGACTTACTTTTTCTCTAACTCCGAGACTCTGGTGAAAACACACGAGGTCAAATCAAAATTGATCGGTCATATCCAAATTTTGAACGACATCATCGGGAGGTCTATCCTAGCCAAGGAATCCACCAATGTCTATACCAGAAAGATCTTTGATATGATGACCGCTATCAGCTACTGTCATTCAATCAATTGGTCATCCATCATTTTCGAAAACTTGAAAAATAAGATTTCTCTTGGGAGGACAAGTTATGCTCCTCAGATCAGTAGTTTCCTCCTCTCTCTCTCAATCATAACTTTAGACCGAGACACCCTATCAGCCAAGCCAACATCCTAACCAAGGAAAAAGACGAAAGGTGGATGGCTAGGGTAGATTCTAGGAATTAAAATTATCTTTTTCATGTGTTTGTTTTCGGCTACTGAACAACCGATTATTTTGTTTCTCTACCGGTTGTTTCAGTTTTAAAATTGATCGACCTATGCTTGCATTTTTAATATAACTTAGCTGTTTTTCCTCAAATGTTCTACGTATTTAATTTATTTCGGCTACATCTTAAAACCGCTGCATTATTTACCACACAATAATTAACCGTCTTGAGTTTTACCGCCAAATTTTACTACCAATATTTACTTTTTACCGCCCTGTGCATTTTGGAGGGAAAATTCACACCTTTTAGAGGTGGGACACACGGTTACGTGTGACGGTTTGGTGATTCAACCGTCACATTTACCCTATATAAAGGGCATTTACAAATTTTTTAATCACAACTTCTCAACTTTCATAAATTGCTATATCAATATACAAATCATATTCATCCTCAAACTTTAATCATTGAAAGAGATAATGCGTTGTTTAATCAGATTGTCCAGGTTGATTTCGCCGAAATCAAGAATGCTGGTCCCGTTGAAGTTCAAAAGATCATGGAATCAGTTAAAGAATCCGGGATGGAGCATTTTCTAGATGGGCCAATGATTTGCTATCAGGATGTGGTTAGGAAGTTCTTCAAAACTGCAAAGTTAAAAAAGAATATCATTCATGCGGAGGTGCATCGTGTCAAGTTTGAAATTTAACAAAATTTTTCTTTAACAAGATCTTATCTATTGATAGGTACGAGTTAAAAACTCTATATATCGATAGGTTGAGACATCATTTGTATATGATTTTGTTAAAGACCCTATCTGTTGATAGGTACGAGAAATCATTTGTACACGATTTTGTGAATAAACCTTATTTGTTTGTAGGTCGAAACATTATTTGTTTATGATTCTGTCAGTAAAGCCTATCTATTGATAGGTGTGAGAAATTGTTCATACACGATTCCGTTTATAAACCCTATTTTTAAATAGGTAGAGATATCGTTTAAATACATTTCCGCCAGAAAATCCTATCGCTCGATAGGTATTCCCTCCTGCAACATCAACATCAGTGAAATCAAAATACTACCAAACCAAGCTCTATCTTTCAATAAATCCTTCAAGCCCTATTTGTAGACAAACCAAGAGATCATACATATATGATCCAATCATATGAAACTCTGTCATCCAAATAGGTAATTCAAACCCTATCCTTCGATAGGTCCTCAAACAAAACCATATCGCTCGAATAAGAATTCCAAGCCCTATCACTCGCATAGGTACTCAAGCAAACCCTATCTCTTGATAGGTATCCGGTTAAAACCCAAATTCTAAATAGGTACATCTCCCAAGTCACAAAAACATTAAGCCTTGTTTGTTAACAAATACAACAATCATTCATACATGATCCCGATCAAACATTATCACTCGATAGGTAATCAAGCCTTGTTTATCAACAAGCATAGCGATTATTTTTACGTGATTCTGTCCAAAATCTAAACACTATCACTCGATAGGTCCTCGAACAAAGCCCTATCACTCGATAGGTAACCAAAGTCCATCTCATGATTGCACACTCAAACAAACCCTATCTATTGATAGGTACTCAGAAAGAAACCCTATTATCCAAATAGGTATTCCAAACTCTATCACTCGATAGGTATTTAAGCCTTGTTTGTCAACAAGCACGACAATTATATTTACATAATCCTGTCCAAATCCTATATTCGGATAAGTAATCTCACCAAGTTTTGTTCGAAATCATATCTCATGATAGGTACCCCAATGAAGTTCTTGTTCTCTAATATTGTTTTGCTTCAGTCCCGTTCATAATTCTATCTTCTGATAGGTACCCCAATACTGTTATGTTCCCAATTCTCGATACGAATGACTATAAGTTGATTGCACCATGATCATTTATACATGATCATTCTCAACCTCATCTGTGAATGATCTTCACGGAAAGTTTGTTAACTTTCATGATAGAATTGACAATGTCATGATCACATGTTTATGATTACCCTAAGAAGCTACATGTTAGTAGCCCACAGGAAACGTTACTAAAACTTTTATGTTCCCTACATATCTCATAAAACCTTAGCCATTTGTACTTGACTAAAATATGAATCATCTGTTGATATTCATGCCTTATAGGAATCTGATGTTTCAATACCTATTATTATCATCATCCTTTGGATTTACGGGTATTTTATCAAGTTCTTTAAAAACAGGTTTTTCAAGAATCATCCTTCTTAAGATAAAACACCAAAGAAAGCATATCCTAAAACAACACTTGGCAGCACCTCGACAATTGTTACATACAACATCAACAGGTCACTCCAACTACAACACGCTACAAGTTCCATCTTTCCTAACTCCCTCATTATAAATTGGACAAGATAACTTAGTGTTAGATCTCAAACTTGAATCAGCGTTTTCAAAAACCAATTTGTTGTATTCAAACTCGATTCAAGTGGGACAATCTATAAACGCTACAAATCTACACTCCATTTATAATATTAAAATAATTATTTCGATTTATTTTGAAATAAATAAGATCAAAATATTGAACCTCGTGGCCAAAAACCTTTTAAAACAATTAATTATGATTAGTTATTATGCTAATGAATAAAATTAATTAAGAGTTAAGGCCTAAATAAAAAGTAAAATTATTTGGGAGTAATGTTGTTCCCATGATGTCTCAAAATATTTTAGAAAAAATTAAAGGGAAAAAATAAATAATTTTGATGAATTGTTGTATGCATTTCATCTAAATAGAATTATTTATTTAAATCCTAAAATTATAAATAATAATAATAAATTGGTAAAATTTTTACCATATTTATTTTAATATTTTGTGTATATAAAATGATCAAAATTAAAGCAAAAACGTGAAAGAAAAATCAATTTTAAAAAAAAATTTAAAGTTTTAAAATAAAAATTAATATGTAATTAGGTGTAGCCGAAAACAAACGAATTCGGTGCAGTAAGAACCGCCTCCATTGGATGGACACTCGAATGAAATCCAGATCGCTCCGCATAGCCCGTTGTAGCAGAAGGAAGCGCGCGTAGAGGAGCACTAAATCAATTAACAAGACGTCAACCTCGTTAGCCGAAAACGCCTAATCGCCAATAACGTTGGATGGGATGCAGGCGGAACACCAAAATAGGCACAAAACGACATTGTTTTTGGCTTCGTTCTTCTTCTTCATTGCGACACCGCGAAGATAATGATGAACTACTGTGTTGATTTTGAGTTTTAGGAACTCAACCAATTGTCCAACAAATGAGCTAATTCAAAGCTCACAATGATCACCCTACGATGGTGATCATTCTCCCTTACAAAAATAAGGATGAATCACCTTATTTTAGGTACTAAAAGCCAAGAACAATCAAAACCAATTAATAGCTTTTGGCTAATTCAGTCCACTAGGCTTCCCCAACCGGCCTAGAATGAGTATAAATGCTCCATCAACTCATTTAGAAGTTAACCAACCAACACAACATTCCTAAATCGAAGGAAATCAAAATCCATCATTAAAGCTTCAAAGCTTCAGATTTTTCGAATTTTATGTTTAAGGCCTTGAAGCTCAGATTTTTGCATGGAGAAATCTACCTTAAGGATCAAGGAGTGTTCTCCAATCCTTGGTAATGTTCAAATCAACCTCTAATTCATACTTACAGTTTTAATTTATTTATATTTCAAATTACATAAGCTTTTATGTTTACTATTTATGGTGTTTTCTGATTGAGAATTCATCCCTAGATGATTTATAAACTATCTAGATATGATAGAAACGATTAATCGATCTAAATAACAAAATCCTAAAATTGAATTTCAAAAATCAAAAAACAGATTTGTTGTTCTTGGGTTAATTCAATCAAATCACAACCTAGAAAACTTCCCGATATGATTGTAATGATGTTGGACAACTATTTAGATCATGTTTGATCCTTCCCGATCATGTTTGATCAAAATCAAAATTTTCAAAATAAATGAAAATTTTGAGTTCTTGATTTGGTGAAAATGAACAATCAATGTTCTTATTGGTTCGGACCGAGACCAAGGACCGATAAAATTAAACCAAGACCGAGACCTATGACTGGTGTTCTTGAGTTAGGACCGATGTACTTGAGCTAGGACCGATAAATTCGACCGATAATTCTCACCTAGGACCGATAGAATTCGAACCTAGGACCGAGAGGTACGACCTAGGACCGATAGAATTCAGACCTAGGACCGATATGTCTGACCTGGGACCGAGACTCCTATGACTTAGGACTGAGAGGTCCAAACCTGGGACAAATAATCCCAAACCTGGGACCAAGAGCCCCCAAAGCTAGCCCCAGACCAAAAGGTTTATACACCTTTACCAAGAAACCTAGCCTCATGCTAATCTAGGACCGATAGGTTTTTACACCTAGACCAATAAGATTAGCTAAGGACCGAGAGTCCTTAGCACATCGACCAAGAGCTCCCGAGCCCAGACCGAGGGTCCCTGGACCCCGACCGATAAAATCAGATCCGAACCTTAAGACTCTAGTCCTAAGGCTTTTTTGGTTCCACTTTTCAAAATGCAAAATTATTTTTGAAATTTTGGCACTTCAAATCATTTTCTAAAAATCCCGAAAAATTAGAAAATATATTTTAAATATTTTTGAGATATTTCTACACAAATATTTCAATAAGGGCTCGTTTAGTGTTTATTTCTAAACCCTAATGCCTTTAAAAAATAATTAATATTCTTCAGGTATTTCCACCATAGTTATCATCTGATACAAGTATTAGTATTTAAATAGTGATGTTTCAATATTATAAATAACGCTAAACCTAGAAGCATGAATAGGATTGGTAGAATAATGTGTTAAAACACAAACGTTATACAAATGATTTTCAAAAATCAAATTTATAAGTGGATACCATTTTTAAAATGGGTACGGAGGATAAAGCGCAAAAGTTCTTTCCCGAGTATCACCAAACTTTGAACTAAACGAAATTCTAAGGAAAATATGTTTGTACAAGTACTTTTTTTTATTGATTTTCTAAAATTAATTGGCGACTTTGTTTTCAAATAAATAATATTTTCTTATATTAATTATTTTTAATTAATTTAAATTGAATTTCATAACAAAAACAAATCGTTATTTGATTAAGAAAATCCCCATATTATTACAATTTGAATAAAATTAATTATTTTTATATAATTAATTTTAAAAGTTGTCAGTTACCATCAAAATATTTTAAAAATAATGTTTTTTTTAAAAGATACCTAACACGTAAGCCAAGGTTAAAACATCGAATTTTGAAACACTCCGAGCAAGTATTTTCATGTGTCCATCCGCACGTGCTAAGGTATGGGATTCGAAAGGGTTACAATATATAATATTAAATAAAATATATAACTAATTACACTTTTTATAACTATATTTAAATATTTTTTTTTTCATTTTATTGTAATATATTTAGTTGAAAAACATGTTGCACAATAACAATATTTCTTTGACATCTAATGTATTTACAATCTATTATGTAACTAATCATTTTAAGTATAAAATATTAGTTGTAATAAAAGTTGAAATTTGTATTATATTTTATTTTTTGTTATTTTAAATATAATTCACACTATTTTACATTGATGACTTTATAAAACCATTACAGATAATATATATTAGAATATTAATAATGCCTTTAGTAACCGCTTTAATAAAAGTAGTTACTAATATCTTAGTTTGTCTCTTTGTTTTTTTTTAAAAAAAAGGTGCAATTCTAAGGAATGCTGTTACGAAAACTACAGCAATAACTATATTGTCATAGAGCCATGATTGGTAATCTTAATCATCCCTTAATTCACACAACCCATAGTCACACAATAACGGCTAAAAGAGAGAAATAGCGAGATATGACAAAGCCGGAACGGTGTTAGGGAACCAATATCTTCGTCCACTAGATCATGTGTTTTAGTGTTTGATTCAAGGTCAAGCTACAAGAATCTTTATATTATGGATTGATAATTTAATATATTTAATTATGTTTATGGTGTTCGGGGTAGAATTGGGGTGAAATCGATGCGAGTCGGGGCGGGGTACACAAATACTATCCCCGCCCATCCCTATTCGGTTTCGGGGAAAAACCGTCCCAAAGGGGCAATTCGGTTCGATTTTCGCGGGACGTTTTTCAAATTGCAATCTTTATACAAGATTCCAGGTCCATCGGCTTTGAGAACCGTTATAGATAAGAGATATCATTTACCGTCGTTTGTATCGATCAGAAGAAAGTATGGTTTCGTTTCTTTTTTATTGTTTCCTGCTTGTTGAATAGAAGTAAAGGAAGTTTCGTGCAACACTAAATATTTGAATATGTAAAACTTGAAGTGTAAGTATTTCTTCGTTATACGTTTCCATGGCTTTGATTGACTAAACTAATCATCGTGCGCTACATATTCTATTCTCATGCCCTCATCTCCTTTCCATTTTAAGAAGAAGAATAACAAAACAATTTGATCATCGGGATCTTCACTACTTTCAAACTCACTCGAAATCGTATTAATCCATCATTTTCTTTCTTATAAAAAAAAAACAAACACCAAGTGTTTGATAGAATGCCCATGAGAATAACTGATGCTGAGGAAGACCTGAAAAGGCAGGTACTAGTAAGAGTTTTAGGATAGTTATTATATGGGTGGTGACTATTGAAGTTGGATTAGCTATCTCTACTTTTGTTTTATTAAAGGGGTTCAAGGAATTCAGAACCAAACAGTTTCCAGGTGTCAATTTCCATCCAATTTAAACTTTGGCGATTCAAATTCTAACACTAGAAGTAAATCAACCGCCTTTAGTAGGCTTCCTCTTCCTTTTGGAGAAACTTCCTTTGGTAAACCGTGTGGACGCAGGTCTGATGGTCGTCTCATTATTGATTTTATGGGTACTGTCAGTTTTTTCTTATTATATATTGTCTCTGCATGTTTGTTTTGCTTTATTTCTTTAACCCATCATCTTTGATTATAGCTCAGGGACTTAGAATTCCATATTTAAGTACATACTTGGATTCAATTGGATCAAACTTCCGACATGGTGCAAACTTTGATAATAGTGGTTCCACTGTAATGGAAATGGCTTGTATGAATCAACCGCTCCATCTTGGCACACAAGTTCACGAGTTTCAATAATTCAAACAACTTATTGCAGAATTACACATCCAAGGAATGAAATTGTACTTAAGAAATTTCTTTCCACGGAACTCAAGATTTCTCCAAAGCCTTGAGAGCGCCTTTCAACAAAACTTCGAAAGAACAGTAAACTTATTTGAAACCAGTAAACTTATTTGAAACGGCTTCAGCAGAAGAAAGAAGTAAGTGTGGGGTATTACCATATATGCCTGGGACAAAATCACTAGTTATATAGGTTCTGTCTAAATGGTGTCATTGCTTGTGTTCAATACATTCCTTAGAACTAACTACCTTTTTATATTTGAATATTTTTTCTCGTTAATAAAGATTGCTCTATTTCTCCTATTGTTGTTTAGTGCCTAGTCTATTGTAATGTAGGGTGCTCATGGAGTTAATATAGAAATGAACCTAAATGGTTCCGAAAGGGAAGATGAAGAGTTCGATAACCTTGTAAGAGCTTGTTTGCACAAACTTACAAATTTCTCTTCAGTCAATGTATCAGAAAGAACTGGATTGATTTTATTAATATTATACTGTAGGGGTTTTGTGAGCATAAGATGAGCAAGTTAAGGAAAAACGAGGCATTTACAGCTGAAAGAGAAAAGGAGATCCAACAGGTATTTGGGTAAATTATAATAAGAGGATTCAGAAGATGTTATGATGAAAGAAGGATCCTCTACTCCAAAACTAATATGCTCCTTTGTTCCCTCATACAACGGGAGGGGTAATATGGTAAATAAATAAATAAAACTTTTTATTTATTTACCATATTGCCCCTCCTGTTGTGAGAGGGAACAGAATGAGCATATTATTTTGGGAGTAGAGGATCTCAATGCGTTAGTATGAGAGGCTGGTGGAATTGGTAAATGAAGTAACTCAAATAATGAAAGGTTTTGGTTCAGTGGATGACAACAGTGTGAAGGAATATAAAAATAATATAAAAATATTTTTAATTGATTGAAATTCCAAGGTGAGTTAAATATGTAATATATCTTCTATCCTTAATCTTGTATGCACATTGTGTTTCTACAGGTCTTGAGTGATCCAGGTAAAAAGCAAATCTATGATCAATATGAGGTAGAGGAGCTTAAAAATAGACCACTATCCTTAATCTTGTATGCACATTGTGTTTCTACAGGTCTTGAGTGATCCAGGTAAAAAGCCAATCTATGATCAATATGGGGAAGAGGGGTTTAAAAACAGACCACATGTTCATCTTTTGTCGTTTTATTTTTGCATCTTGTGACGCAGATCAGATAGGAAAATTATTTTATTAGTAACAGCAATGCCCTTGGGAGAGTCGTTATTAATATAGATATCATTAACTACATTATGTTTGTATAGCCTTTACTGATACGTATATCATAATAGTCGTTAATCTCAGGATAGAGCTTTGTTGTCGATCGCCAAATGTAATTTGCGATAGTAACGACTCTCTAATGTTGTTACATATATTTTATTTATATTCGTAATGGTCGTTTCAGTAACGAATGGTAACAGCACAGAAAGTTATTAGTAACGACTTTTTGAACTTTCAGTATCGGCATTAACTCTTACTTATGCCCTTTTTCTACTAGTATTATTGTTGTTCTAAACTTGTTATATTTTTATTTATTTATTTTTAGTGTCCATCCCCTATAAACAAGTTACTCTTGAGAATTAAGTTATTGCAAACATTGAAAAGGAAGCTATTGCATTTGCCCAAAGTATACCCGAACATGTCAGCGATTGCGGTCGGGGCAAGACAAATTTCACAACACGTGGTTTTTCGCAAAATGTGGTATTGCATGATCATAGAAAAAGATAACAAGTGCTTGCTATTTGATGGTGACACATTCTTTCAATTGTTGACTATTCAACATGTTGTAGAAATCGAATAATAGCACTTGTTTATCAATTCAGAAATAAACAAGCTACAACAAGGCCTAACAATTCTTTTTCCCTTTTGTGTAATCAAATAGGCAGCCAAAACAATTGAGCATCAAACAATCAAAGAAACAGAGAGCAGGACACCAAAATTTTACGTGGAAAACCCAAATTAGGTAAAAACCACGGACACTTCAGCCACTTAAATCATCCACTATATCAAATGGGTATACAATGTAGTTCAATACAAGCCTAGAGGTAATCTAACAAAAGTTATCAATTAACCTCATCCTAACTTGTCATTCACATACATTATCATCATCACTAAAGATGGCTAACCAAATGGAGAAGAGATAAAGGAAATCAGAAGAAAAACCTGCTATTGCAATGGAGGAATTGCTGTTTCAATGGAGGAAGAACTGCTGGAAGAGAGAGAGAGAGAAAAAACCACCCAAAAAACTGCTGTGTTTTTTTTTCCTTAATTAAATATGCCCTAATGGGCTTTATTAATTTGTTAGGCCCAGCTGCCAAATGAGCTGACCCAACAAATCTCCCCCGTCAGCGCAACTTCGCGGGCTCCAATAAACCCGCTCTCTCCCGACAATCTTCAAATTTGTCCTTAGGCAAGGATTTCGTAAACATATCGGCACCATTATCACTTGTATGAATCTTCTCCAAGTTCAGCTCTTTTGCCTCAAGCACATCACGTATCCAATGATATCTCACGTCGATGTGTTTGGATCTCGAATGAAAAGCTGAATTCTTTGAGAGATGAATGGCACTTTGACTGTCGCAAAACAAAGTAAACTTCTCTTGTTTTTGGCCCAACTCTTGTAGGAACTTCTTCATCCATAATACCTCTTTACATGCCTCGGTAGCTGCAATATACTCAGCTTCTGTAGTAGACAAAGCAACACACTTTTGTAACCTTGACTGCCACGAAACAGCACCGCCTGCAAAGGTAACCAAAAAACCTGATACAGATTTTCTTGAATAAACATCACCTGCCATATCCGAATCTGTAAAACCTTCCAAAATAGGAGTATCACTTCCGAAGCATAAACGTGCTTTCGAAGAGCCTCGAAGATATCTGAGAATCCACTTAACAACCAACCAATGTTCTTTTCCTGGGTTGGAGAGATACCGACTAACAACACCAACTGTGTGTGCTATGTCCGGTCTTGTACATACCATGGCATACATAAGACTACCAACTGCAGAGGCATAAGGTACATTCTTCATTTCATCTTTATCTTTCTCACTTGTAGGACATTGTTTAGAACTTAACTTGAAATGACCTGCAAGTGGAACTGAAACCGGTTTTGCATTTTTCATTGCAAACCTCTCAAGTACCTTCTCAATGTACTTCTCCTGTGATAGCCAAAGTGTTCTGTTGTTTCTGTCTCTTGTGATTTCCATGCCTAGGATCTGTTTCACTGAACCCAAATCCTTCATCGCAAAAGACTTGTTCAACTCCCTTTTGAGCTTCTCAATTTTCGTAATATCTTGCCCAACAATCAGCATATCATCAACATAGAGCAGAAGAATAACATAATCATCAACACCGTATCTCTTGATGAAAACACAATGATCAGAAGTAGTCTTACTGTACCTATTTGTTTCCATGAAAGAGTCAAATTTCCTGTACCATTGTCTAGGCGCTTGCTTGAGCCCATACAAGCTTTTCCTCAACCTGCAGACAAGATCTTCTTTACCTTTAACTTTGAAACCCTCAGGTTGTTCCATATAGATCTCTTCCTCCAAGTCACCATGGAGAAATGCAGTCTTCACATCCAGTTATTCAATTTCCAAATCTTGACTAGCAGCCAATGCTAACACAACTCTGATGGATGACCTCTTCACAACCGGTGAGAAGATCTCTTCAAAATCAATTCCATTTTTCTGTCCAAAGCCCTTCACAACCAGTCTTGCTTTGTATCGAGGTTGTGAGCTATTCTCTTGATACTTTAACTTGAATACCCACTTGTTCTTCAAAGTCTTCTTTCCTTTCGGAAGTTTCACCAAGTCATAAGTCTCGTTCTCTTGCAAAGAATTTATCTCTTCTTGCATTGCCACCGACCACTTGTTCTTGTTTTCATGAGACAATACTTCTTGATAGGTTTCTGGTTCTCCCCCGTCAGTCAACATCACATACTCATTGGGAGGATACCTACTAGAAGGTTGTCGCTGCCTACTAGATCTTCTAATATACTGATCATCAGGTGGCTCTAGAGAACTATCATCATCTTGTTCAGCTTCCTCTGTTGGCTCAGCATCAACTAAAGGAGTCTCATCAACCTCAACTTGGGCATTCTCCACATCATTGGGCTGTGATTGTGGAGTACGAATTCTACCATTGTCAGGCAATTCATTCTCTGTAGACTTCGGCTTTTCCTTTTTCTCAAAGTCATCAATGGTCTGATCTTCAAAGAACACCACATCTCTACTTCTAATGAGTTTCTTGTTAACCGGATCCCAACATCGGTACCCAAATTCTCCGTGACCATACCCAATAAAGATACACTGTCTCGTCTTGCTATCAAGCTTAGCTCTCTCATCTCGAGGAACATGAACAAACACTTTACAACCAAAAACTCTCAAGTGATCATAAGAGACGTCTTACCTCTCCAAACTCTTTCTGGAACGTCGCCATCTAAAGGACTTGAGGGTGAAAGATTTATCAGATCAACTGCTGTCTTCATTGCCTCTCCCCAAAAGGATTTTGGCAACTTAGCATGAGACAACATACACAAAATTCTCTCATTGATAGACCTGTTCATCCTCTCTGCAACTTCATTCTGTTGAGGTGTTTTTGGCACAGTCTTCATAAGCTTGATCCCATGACTTTTACAGTATTCCACAAATGGTCCTCTGTATTCGCCACCATTGTCCGAACGAACACATTTCAACTTCTTCCCAGTTTTTCTCTCCACTTCAGCATGAAACAACTTGAAGTAATCCAATGCTTGATCCTTAGTCTTCAAGCAATATGCCCACACCTTCCTTGAGCAATCATCGATAAAAGTGATGTAATAATGAGCACCACCTAAAGTCAAGGAATCCATAAAACATATGTCTGTGTGAACCATATCTAGGATATTGGGCTTCCTAGATGGAGAGAAACTTTTGAAGGAAACTCTATGTTGTTTACCAACTAAGCAATCTGTGCATGTCTTCAAATCTGTGGACTTTAAGCCCTGGAGATCGATTGTCTTGGAGAGAACTCGCATGCTATTCTGACTTAAGTGACCAAGTCTCTTATGCCAAAGCTGTGATGAACAATCATTAACTGCATTTGCTTCTCCACCGTAAGACTTAGTCTCTGTCACATAAAGAGAACCGACTTTCTTTCCTTTAGCTATCACCAAAGATCCTTTAGTGAGTTTCCATTTTCCTTCACCAAAGTAACTATGATAGCCCTCATCATCAAGAATACCAGTAGAGATCAAATTCATCCGAATATCAGGAACATGTCGAACATTCTTCAAAAGTAGCTTGCACGAAGTGTTAGTATCCAAACAAACATCTCCTTTTCCAACAATCTTACACGTAACATGGTTTCCCAACGTCACTGAACCAAACTGTCCACTAGTGTAAGAAGCAAATATATCACAACGATTGGTGACATGATAAGAAGCACCTGAGTCTACCACCCATTGTGTATCTTGAGAAACAAGGTTGATACTATCATTGTCGTAAACAATATCGATGTCGTTACCACCCACATCTGCAACCTTACTACTTCCATCTTGCTTATTCTCCTTTTGTTCCCGCTTCAAAGATCTGCACTGATACTTCTTGTGTCCTGGCTTGCCACAATGATAACATGTAATCTCTTTTCTCGAGCTGGATGTTCCCCGTGACCTGTCTGAACTGCCACTGCGATTCTTTAGAGTTTTACTTTTACTTCTACCCATTTTCTCAGTCACGAACACCTGACTTGGAGTCGAGAAGCCCTGTTCTTTTCTTCTAGCCTCTTCATTCAGCACGCTCTCTTTCATCATTTTCAAAGTGAGCTTAACTTGTGGAACAAAATTGGTAATTGAAACCACAAGTGTTTCCCAACTATCAGGCAGAGAATTAATCAAACACATAGCATGAAGCTCATCATCAAATTTCATTCCTATCGCATCCAACTCATTTAGAATCCCCTGAAAAGCATTTAAATGCTCAGACATAGAAGACCCATCTTGATATTTCAACGAGCAAAGCTTCCTAAATAGAAATGCTCTGTTTTGAGTGTTGTTCTTCTCATACAGCTCACTCAAAATAGTCCACACCTTATAAGCATTAACTTCAGTAGCCACATGCTGATACACACTGTTGTCAACCCATTGCCTGATTTTACCAACTGCCTTTCTGTTCAGCTTCTTCCAATCTCCATCTGTCATAGCCTCTGGTTTGCCTTTATCACCCAAAATAGTGTCTTCATAATCATAATTACACAATAAGTCCTCCATCTGTGACTTCCAGATTGTGTAATTGGTAGCTGTGAGTTGGATCATCGTTTCATTACTGCTCAACGATTCTTCCATTTGAATTATACAAGAATCACCACCAAACGAACTCAGCTCTGATACCACTTGTTGTCGAAATCGAATAATAGCACATGTTTAGCAATTCAGAAATAAACAAGCTACAACAAGGCCTAACAATTCTTTTTCCCTTTTGTGTAATCAAATAGGCAGCCAAAACAATTGAGCATCAAACAATCAAACAATTAAAGAAACAGAGAGCAGGACACCAAAATTTTACGTGGAAAACCCAAATTAGGTAAAAACCACGGACACTTCGGCCACTTAAATCATCCACTATATCAAATGGGTATACAATGTAGTTCAATACAAGCCTAGAGGTAATCTAACAAAAGTTATCAATTAACCTCATCCTAACTTGTCATTCACATACATTATCATCATCACTAAAGATGGCTAACCAAATGGAGAAGAGATAAAGGAAATCAGAAGAAGAACCTGCTATTGCAATGGAGGAATTGCTGCTTCAATAGAGGAAGAACTGCTGGAAGAGAGAGAGAAAAAAAACCACCCAAAAAACTGCTGTGTTTTTTTTTTCCTTAATTAAATATGCCCTAATGGGCTTTATTAATTTGTTAGGCCCAACTGCCAAATGAGCTGACCCAACACAACATTCAAGTATTTTCATTTTATAACTAATTCTACAAGATCTTTAGTTTTTTACTCAGTAATTATTTTTTCTTCAATGACCTTTTTGCCAACCACTTATTACTTACTACCTTTATATAGCACGGATTAGGTTTAGAACATGGTCAATAACAGATGTTGTCTTTGTACCCATTGATTTACATGATGAAAACTATCTGTAGCAAAATAAAAGAAACAGTTAGAAGTTAATCTTAGGGGTTATTGAACTTTATCAATAGGTAAACTAAATTCCAAAAAATATAAGATACATAAGCAATTAAACCAGCCTATGTATTCACTCATAAATTAAAAAACCCTTTATTCTTTTCATTAATATAATTTAGTAGTTCATTTAATTTTTTAGTAAAATATAAAATATGAAAGACAAATATTTGTATTTATTTAAAAGACATGCTTTATGAACGTAAGAAAAATGTCACGGTTCAACAAGGCGATTTACACAAACAACTATCAGACGTAAAACATTGACCCGTTGCTCGAAGTTTAATAAGGTTCAAACAATATTGCATGCATTTGTCTCTAGTACAATTATTAAGATCATATTCTTGCATGCAATACCCCTTTTGTGCCACTACCAATAATTCTCTCCCTACGCATATTAAAAGTAAATTGTATCAAATGTTTTAACAATTCATCTATAATCAAATGCAAATTATATAATAACAATTAATATTTATATGCACTAGGTTCAAATGATAAAAAATATATATATAATAAAATGAAAATGACGTATCATACCAGCCATGGAGATAAAGATAAGCATGAGAAAAATATAGTGATTCTTCATTTTTCAAAAATCAAATTCACAATCAATAGTTTCACAATCAATTTAGTAGTACATTTCTACATTATTTATAGTAAAATGAAAATTTAATTTTTAAGAATATTATTATAATGAATGTGATATATAAACAGAATGGTATAACATTTAATGAGATTGTATGCATCTCATAAAACAGTAGATTTGGTTAATCTTAATAGTGGTTAGTTCGATGTTACCTATAGAGGCACTATCTGAATCCACTCACAACTTGACACATGTCACTTTTTTAGAAAAATTCTCATAACTAACTTATAAACACAATTATAATTGAGAATTTAAAGAAGAAAATAATATATTAAATTATTTTATATATTTTTTTACGTAAAAATAACATAATAATTTTAAATTATTATTAATTAAATGTATATATTAATTATTATATATATTTTGTTATGAATTAATTTATTAATTTTACTACCATATATATTCACATATATATTTTTAAAAAGTAATGTATTATATATATATATATATATATATATATATATATATATATATATATATATATATATATATATATATATATATTATTTTTACAATATTATTATAATTTTATATATTTATAATATTATTATAATTATTTTGAATAATTATCATATATTGTGATAGTAACATATATGGACCATATTATTATAATAGAAAATATGATAAAATTAATTATAACAATCTCTATATATATTAACTAAGAAAATAAATTTATCAAATTTAATTCAAAGATTGTCTTTATGCTCCAACCAAAACTGAAATATAAAGATAAAAATAGTATAAACCTTTATAAATATTAATGAGTAACAAACCTGGAGAAGAAATGAGATAGGCCGGCAGCCCGGCACTAGTAAATCGGTTATGGACCTTAAGTTTTTTTTTTATGTATTAATATTATTCTCCTCCAATGCCATGTTTATTGTGGCAACATAAAGAATAAAAATATTAACATATTAAATATAGAAAGTTAGAAATCAAAATTGTTAAATATTTATATCTTATAAAGTATGAAATAAATAAAATTATAAAAGATTTTGAGATTTCACACCTATAATCAAGATTTTACAAAAGAAAATATGGCTCAACTTATTTCTTCAATTATTTTTTAGAAAACCGCATAGCAAGATTCAACCTTGTTTTTCTTACTTGCTATTAGAGTAAAATATAGAGGAATGGAAGAGATAAAATGAGGAGAAGATGTAATATTTTAGAGATTTTAGATTTATCACCAAATGAACGTTGTTTTTGTAAACAAATGTTCGGACCAGTTATCTGCCGTTATGCTCAAAGCTTGGACTTCTTTTGACCCGGTTTCAGTCCATTCCTGATTTATTTTAACCGCAATTTATTTTATTCAACATTTTCTATAATATTTTTTGGATCGGTTAGATTAAAATAGACGATTTTTTGTTCTGTCCTAGATATAATACTTCAATACTTAAGACTTTGTTTCACATATTATTTCGATATAATTTTAAAATAACTTAATTTTATCATATTATTAATCTATGAACATAGTTTATTGATTAAAATTCTCATTTTAATTTTTAAAATAAATATAAAAAATATAATAGATATTAAAAACAAATACGCAAAATAATACACTTTTTCATTAAATAATATTTGTTTCTTCCAAATTTAAAAACTAATTATTTCATAAGACAAATCTAATCACCAATTACTACGAATTATCTCAGCCACTCCACTGAAAAGCACTTTTAACGAGACAAAAATAAGTCTTTATGGTGTATATATGTGTCCCTAAAATTATTACCGACACATAAATTTATATGGTAAAAAGTGTAGTTGGTAAAAGATTTTATCAACACATAAACTTGTGCCAGTAAGAGATATTTACGAGTCAGTAAAATGATTTACCGACACATAAACTTGTTTCGGTAAGAGAAAATATGAGCCAATAAAAATAAGTTACCTACCAATATGCTTATGCCGGTAAGAGAATGATTATGTGTCGCTAAACCTTGTTTTCATTTTTAATTTATTTTATAAATACATTAAAAGTTAATTTTTTAAGATAAAAAAATAGTAAATCAATAACATGTATAATTGATGTTTTCATGATAATAATTTAATTTTCAAAATTGATAAGTTCAAACTTTAAATAAAATCAAACATGAGAATAGTGGAAGAAGCATTTCTACCACTAAGCACGTTGTCTTGCATTGGTCTTCTTGAGAGAAATCACTCTCTGGATCAACTTGGTAATAAATGTGCACCAAGATTACATCCCTTTTCCGTCCCTGATTCTTGTATTGGAGTTGGTTTCATGAATACACACAAGGCCTTAAATACTGTAAATAGGGTGAGTAAACGGGTAAATCCAACTTGTAACCTATATATATTCAATCATAATTAAATTTCATTAACCCATAGTTTAATCCATATTTTTTTAGAGGGAAAATAGTTAAAATAATTTCATTAAAATCTCAAAATTGGAAGATAATGATCAAAGTTAGCCAAATCATAGTTATAATTAATTGATAACAATCAAACGACCCTAAAAAATCTAATTTATGGTTTAAATAATTTTAGTTTAGCCCTTTCATAAAATTAAAAATATCAGTTAAGGTATACTCACTTTATATTCATGATACACCCATATGGCATAAACTTAATTTCACATTAAATCACATTATTTTGACTTATATTAAAGATGACATTTGCACAATTATTTATTATACTAGTGACTCCATAAATTTCAATAAATACTTTAAGCGATTTCTAACTTAAAAAAAAACTCATACTAGTTTAAGAGTTACCATTCTTTTTTCTTAGAACTTCTTAATCAACCACAGAGACAAAGAAAAAACTTACTGTATATATTATATATTTGATTAATCATTCAACTAAGCTCAAGATTACATCACTTTTAAGGCCCCAGACATTAGCACATTACCAGTTAGAGCCAAAAAATGATAGATAGTGATCGGAAAAGAAAATAAAATTAATTACCTGAATCGAAAAGGTGACAATGATTTCAAATAAATAATTCGCATTCCTTATAATAATTAAAAAGCATCCAAGCTGCTAATCAAACAGTATTTATCGTCATAACATAATCATACAGACTCGATCAATAATCGATGTTTCTAACTAAAATGGATCATAAATTCGAAACTGCTTCCCTAACCTCCGTTGTAACCTATTAGGAACTTGTTAGGATCTAGGTCGCGGCTGGAGGACCGGGGTTGGGCCGGTTAGTGCGTCTCACTCAAAGGGTGGTGATTAATCCGGTTAGATATTAACACTGGGGTTTCAATACTACACAAACTGTCACAAACCCTTGAACCAGGTTCAAGCGCGGAAGAGGTTTGTTTCAGGTTGAAGCAGCACACTTACAGGATAGGCAGAACCGGTTTTGAATAGGACAGGTTTGGAAATTGGTGGGTCGGTTTTTGTAACTTGGTGATTCGGTTTAGGTAATGTAAAATCGGTTAGAGCGGTGTAGGTAGGTTAGTACAGGTCGGTTAGAAAGTAGAACCAGCAGAAAGTAAATAACAAGACAGAATTTTATGGATGTTCGGAGATAAAACTCCTACGTCACCCCTTCCTCTCGAAACCGCGAGAAGGATATTCACTAAGGAATACAAATACAATTCGATCGAGACTTATTTCCTGCTCGATAACACCCGTACAATTTACACCGAAATTGTAAATACACTTCAACTTTAGCACTTAGGGCTTTTCTAGAAAGAGAACACAATCTTATCACTTGTAAATTAATTGCTCACTATGTCACTTGTGTCCCGCGTTTACTCCTCTTCAGCTGCTCCTTTTATAGGTGAAATATGCCAACGGTCATATTTCACTTCCTTAAATTTGATTGGCTGAGCAGTGGTTCAGTGATTCAGACCTGGCGGTCAACCTCACAGAGTTGGCAGTCTGTTCTTCCGGTGTATAAGACAAACCGGCTGGGTTTGTCTTTTACTTAATGTGGTAACTGTTGGTTAGACAGTTGTCTGTACTAGGAAGATTGCCTTTCTGATTTATCCTGAAGTGGAAAGATCTTGTAGGACTGTCTTCTACAGCCTGCAGACTTTCCTCAGACTTGTATGAATATGGAAGTGTTCAGTCTGTTCCTTTGATATCATTCTCAACAGATACTCGAAGTATCTTCTTATGCTGGTCAGTCATTTGACTTAACCGGATGACTTTCGGTTATTGCTCTGGCTTCTGAGTGACCGGCTGTGTGATGTTTCCATCCTTCTTTTGAGCGGTCATGTTTCAGGTCGGTTTAATAACTTGAGCGGTGGAGCTTCTTAACCGGTTGAGTGATCTGACCGGCCGGTTTTGTCAAACCGGTTGGTTACTTTGACTGGTCCGGTTCTTTGTTCCTGCATAGAAGGTTTATTTGTGTTAAGTTCCGTTGACCGGTCTAATTTTATCTAACAGAACTCTCATCAATATATTGTTTCGCTGATACAAAGCATAAGCCTACAACCATCATAATCATTTCTATTCAAATTTTAATCACTCAAATCGATGTTACTGAATCAACTAACACTAAAACAAAAAAGAACGATGAGGCTTAAAAAGATCTATGCCAACCATTAAAAGCGTTGCCAAAATGTTACTGACACTTATTCTTGCATCGCCAAAAGAATGGTGGGCGCAAGTATTAACAACATTTATTTAAGCGTCGGTACTACTATTTTAAGCGTTGCCGAAAGGGAAGGACGTTTAACTACACTTATTTAAGAGTTGGTAACAGTACTTCAAACGTTGCCAAAAGTCTAGTTTATTTTTAAACTGTTATTTTAACAATTCTTTTAAAATTGTATTTATTTTTATTTCTATTTCTACATTTTGTAAGATGATGTTTTAATATTTAATTTTTTTATAAATTAAATAAAAATAACAATTAAAAAATAATAATAATAACTTAAATAATTAAATAAAAAGAACATTAATTAGTTAACTTACATCTAATATTCTATTTATTTAAATAAAATGAATTAAATATCAAATAAATAGTTCCCTTGAGATGGAGATAACTTTACTACTTTCTGTCACACTTTCATAAAGGATCCTTTGGCGATTTGAGATCCTTAGGCGATTTGACTGCTGGTATAGTTGCCTCAGCTTCTATTAATGCATCCATAATTCCCACAAATTGCTTCTCAACTTCTACACAATTCCCATTTTCAAGTCAAATGAATACACAACAAATGTTGTCAATGGTTTCAACACTTCTATTATAAAACAGAGTGGTATGCATACCTCTCTTGCACCACAAATGTTGTCAATGGTTTTAATTGTTGTTCTTGGTTAATTTGATCGAATCACATCCTAGAAAGCTTCCCGATATGATTGTAATGATGTTGGACAACTATTTAGATTATGTTTGATCATTCCTGATCATGTTTGATCAAAATCAAAATTTTCAAAATAAATGAAAATTTTGAAATTTTGATTTGGTGAAAACGAACAATCAGTGTTCTTATTTTGGTGATATAATCCTCTCTTCTAGCTTAGCGGCAATAAGAAGTGGATATTAACCCTAAGATCCTAGGTTCGAGGCCGTCATGCGACAAGTTCTCCACCTACTTAAATGGTTAAGTGTGTTTGCGGGCTACATACTTAATCCGTTGTCCCATTTTTATCTCTTAAAAAAGTATATGTGGTATAAGAATGGTATTGGATAGCTCCTTTCACTTCAAAATAGCCTTAAAATAAAAAAAACCCAATTTTTTTTTATCATAAATAGTCGTGAACAAATTGTTCATCATCCAGGTCGATCCATACCTCGATATGATGATCAACATGTTCTTGAGAGCTTTGTGAATCTACCCAAACTCTTAAATCAAAGAACAAAGATAGAAAATGAATTTTAAAAATTGAATCCTTGTGTTCTTGAGGACCGAGGTCTGTGAACCTAGGACCAAGAGATCCAACCGAAAAAATCTTATTAATAAATCTTAATTAGAAAAAATGAATTATTAATAAATTTGTGACATAAAATTAAAATTATGAGATTTAAATGAAATATATATATATATATATATATTATCAAAATTTTAATTATATATTTAAAATGTATAGTTATATGTGATAAAATAAAATTATATCGACTAATTTTTAATATTTGGTCAAAAAAATTAAATATAATTTTTTTATTAATTTAATTAAAACAAATCAAATAATATAAAATTTATAATGATTTATTTTTATTGTTAAAGCTATATAAATAAATTTTCTCTCTCTCTACTTTCACGTTCTCCCTTACTTATTCATCTTTCCTCCCTCGCCTTCCATTACATTTTCATCTTTCTTCCCTTACCTTCCATTACATTTTCATCTTACCTCTCTAACCTCCTGATTCTATTACTTCTTCATTGTAACTTTCTCATCTCCCTTTCACATCCTACTACTACGTACTACGTTTATTCTCAAACCTCTCATACTTGCATATTTCAAAAGATTAGATTAAATGATTATATATATTCAATTTGACAAAAATGTTGATTCAAATTAGATTATACTCAATTTGAAATATGTGAGATGACAAAGAAGTTGAATCACATTGTCAAGGCCAAAGAACTCCAAATCAAGCAATAAGCTCCAAATCAATCAATAAGGTGTGATTTCTTTTATGATGATTCTTTAATTCTTTTACTAATATAATAATATGAGTAAAATAAATGAATGTTCTTTTATCATGGATAAGATATATTGAGATTTTATGTATAAAATGATAATTTATTTCAAGTTTAAAATAATGTTTATTTTATGATGTAATGTTCTTAATATTTATAATGTGTATAAAATTTATGATCATTATTAGAAATTTGATATTATTTGGTTGTGAAATTATAATAATTTGATATTATTTTGTTGTAAAATTATTTATATCGATTATGTTTATGAAATGATTAAATTTATTAAAAAATAAATTGAATGATTATTTTTTTTATAAAACTTATTTAAACTAGTTATAATTGTTAAATTATAATTATGTTAATAAATACCTTTTATTATTTTATATTTAAATATAATCAAATTTTATTGTAACAATTTTGATGTAATTATATTTTAAAGTAATATAAATTATTTTGTGTTATCTATATATATCTAATAACGCTTAATTTAAAAGGTTGGAGGTGTATATCACGCTCTCTCCAAAATTATTCACATCATCATCATAGTATTTTCTCTTTCTTAGATATATATATATTTCTCTCTCTTCATTTATCTTTATCAATTAATTGTTTTTCTATCCCTTACTATATATATATTCACACTAATAATATATAAAAAATATATTTTTTCATCAATTCTATTAACTTTCATCATTTTATATATATACATATATATTAATATTTTTTTATTAATTATTTTAAAAATAAATCTAATGATTCTCGTCTAAAATATTATATATATTAATCACACTCTCTTGAAAATGATCAACATCATCATCATAGGTATTTTCTCTTTCTTAAATATATATTTCTCTCTTTTCTTTCATTCTCAGGCTTAGATCTTTATTTGTTATAGAAAATGGTTGATTATACATATTCTGAAAAGGTCTTTATTTGTTATAGATGCAATGATTATTTTTTTCTTGAGTTTTTGTAGACGTAATGTTGTCATTTTCATAGGGAGAACGAGACTTTCAGTTATTTCAAAGAAGATCCATATTTGTGTAATGTGGTATGAACTCTTGAGCTCAAGTCTAAACTTCTTATCATATATTTTTATTTTTATTAGTTCTTGAAATATAATTTTTCTTCTCTATTATGTTTCGTCTATCCTTAAGTCTTATTTTGTTATTCAAAGACAAATGAGAGCAAAGTTATCTAGAGACTATATATATATATATAATAATTCCCGATTTGTTTGCTTGGTTTCAAGTCCTTTTAGTCATCACTTTAATATGTTGATTTTTAATATTTCAATTGATATTTTGATGGAGATGATGGGTTCATTGGATTCAAGATTAAACAACTTTGATTTTTTTATTAGGTTTTGGCGATAATGGTGCTATCATGGTTATGCAAAATTGTTTTTGGTGATAATCGTGTTATCATGCCTGAAGGTGTGAGCATTGGTAAGTCAGTGAAATTTAGATTATTTTATCATAAAATTCATTTGTAAAAAGATTTTTTATTTTTTCTATTACATTAATTTTTTATTTTATTTGATTTATTTCAGGTATTTTCAGCCATTATATGCCATTATACTTCTAGATGCAAGCTAAATGTTTGTTTACTTAAAATATTTTAATTTTGAGATAATTGTGTTTAGCTTTAGATTTCTTATGTATACACTAACTTGGAATAATTTGTTTAATACTCATAATTTTAATGAAATAATAATGTGTTTTATGAATTTAATTTTATTGTGCAACTACTATTTTTATCTACTAATTTTATGGTATATTTTAGTGTTTGATACTCCTATTTTTATTAAAAAAATGTTAATAAAAATAAACTCAATAAATATAACCTACCATCTATATATATTAATATTTTTTATTAAATATTTTATCTAAATAATTTGATTATTTATAAAAAAAAAATTCAAATAAAATAAACCATTCTCATCTAAAAAGTCATTTGAGATTTGTATTAAATATTAATATTAATTATGAAAACTATTTAGAAGATTTAAATTGTAAAAAAATATACTTACATTACATTGAATATGCTCACACTAATAGATAATAAATATTATTATAACCTCTAAATCATTCTAATTTATAACTAATTATTATAAATAAAATTAACTGATAATAAATATTATTATAACCTTCAATTCATATATATTAATAATTTATTCAAATAATTAACATCAAATAAAATAAATCCTCCTAATTTTAATGAAATAATAATTTGTTTTATGAATTTAATTTTATTGTGCAACTACTATTTTTTGGTATATTTTAATTTTTGATACTTTTTTTTTTTAAATGTTAGTAAAAATAAACTTAACAAATATAACCTAAATAATTTGATTATTTATAAATAAATCCAAATAAAATAAACCCTTCTCATCTAAAATTATTGAGATTTGTATTAAATATTAATATTAATTATGAAAATTATTTAGGAGATTTAAATGGTAAAAAAGTATATGTTCACTAACGGATAATAAATATTATTATAACCTCCCATACATAAAATAAATTATTAAAAATAAAATTAACGAATAATAAATATTATTACAACCTTCAATTCATATATATTAATCATTTATCCAAATAATTACCATCAAATAAAACAAACTCTCTCCGTTTTATTTGAGATTTGCATTAAATATTAATATTAATTCACTAACGTAATAAATCATTCAGTTTCATTCTAATTTATAACTAATTAATAGAAATAAAATTAACGGATATTAATATTATTACAACCTTCAATTCATATATATTATTAATTTATTCAAATAATTAACATAAAATAAAACAAACCCCCCTTCAGTCATAATTTATAACTAATTAATGCAAATATTATGGAAATTGGATTATAAGTATTTGGACACCAACAAAAAAATGAGTTTCATTTTACAAAATTTTAGACAAATTGTTAGGTGATACAAGTAAATTCATAAACAATTGATACTTTATTTTTATTATTATTATTATTAACTTTATTATTATTATTTTTTGACATATTTTAACTTTAATGTTATATTGGTGGTTATTCAACATCTACATTATTTTGATATTTATATATGTATTTGTCTTTACATTTGGTAATAAACTTATTTATTTTTTTGTCACTATTCTATATTTTGGTGATATTAAATTGAAATAATAAGATGTTTATTGAGAATATTATCAAATTCTTAGCCTTTTAATATTATACTTTTTATTCTCTATTACCATCAAATAAAACAAACCCTCTCCGTTCTATTTGAGATTTGCATTGAATATTAATATTAATTCACTAATTTATAACTAATTAATAGAAATAAAATTAACGGATATTAATATTATTACAACCTTCAATTCATATATATTATTAATTTATTCAAATAATTAACATAAAATAAAACAAACCCCTTCCGTCATAATTTATAACTAATTAATGCAAATATTATGGAAATTGGATTATAAGTATCTGGACACCAACAAAAAAAGAGTTTCATTTTACAAAATATTAGACAAATTGTTAGGTGGTATAAGTAAATTCATAAACAATTGATACTTTATTTTTATTATTAATATTATTATTAACTTTATTATTATTATTTTTTGACATATTTTAACTTTAATGTTATATTGGTGGTTGTTCAATATCTACATTATTTTGATATTTATATATGTATTTGTCTTTACATTTGGTAATAAACTTATTTATTTTTTTGTCACTATTCTATATTTTGGTGATATGAAATTGAAATAATAAGATGTTTATTGAGAATATTATCAAATTCTTAGCCTTTTGATATTATACTTTTTATTCTCTATTACTTTTTAATCTATTCCATTTAAAATGAAATTATCTGCAAAACATAAAAAGAGAAATTTCGAACAACAATTTTATTGTTTTAATGTGTAGAACCACTAAATTCTTATCGGATGATCGACACTATGAATAAGAGTTTTGTTTGATATTTATAGTCTCAAATTGGTAGGACTTTTAAATGATATTTATAGTCATAAATTTTGAGAAATTAGAACTTCTGATTCCTTGAAAAATGTAATAAAAAATATTGTCAAATTATCGATATTCATTCCACTTCTTATTTCATCTTATATTTTTTTTTATTTACAACTTAGACTAACTATTATAATATCTATTTATATTAGAATTTACAAAAATAATACAAAGAAATTAATTTGAACGGTAGATTTAAGTAGTAACTACAAGTATTTAGTGACATTTCGACGTTGATTTTTTATTTTATTTTTCATGTTTTTTTAGTTAATATATGTGTTAACTTACATTCGTGCAAACGCACGGAATTTTTGCTAGTTTATATAGTATAAATATTTTATTGAATGGTTTTATTTCTTTTTCAAAAATATTAGTTTTAATGTTTATTTTCTAGATTATTGCATTAACTACGATAAATTTATCGCAATTAAAAGTTTCTGTTAACATCATTAATCAATAAAGACGGTAAAAATAATACTGCAGTTAATAGTCTTTAAAATCATAGTTAAAGACTATTAACTAAGAGCGGTAAAGTTACCGTAGCTAATAGTCTCTAACTATAGTTTATAAAACTACTATTATAGACTATTTGCTACGGTAATTTTACCGCAGTCAACCGTGGTTAAAAGTTTCGGTGTTAAAAAAATGTTATTTAATAAGGGCGGTAAAGTTACCGTAGTTGGAGACTATTAACTATAGTAAATTTATAGCCCTTATTGACAAACATATCTTTAACTACGGTTTTTAAAACCACAGTTAGAGGTTATTAACTGTGGTTTATTAAACCGTCGTTGTAGACTATTAACTATAGTGTTTTTCCGCCATTATTGATTATTATTTTTTTAACGGTGGAACATTTAACGGCGGTTGACTACGGTATTTAAACCGCAGTTAATAGGCTTTAACTACGGGAAATTATCTTTTAGCGGCGGTTAAAACCGCCTTTAAATATTACTTTTTTTTAATGAGTCAGTTTATATTCATGACAAATACACCTATAAACTTAATTTCACACTAGATCATATTATTTTGGCTCAATTAGAAAGATGACATTTTCACAATTATTTATTATAATAGTGACCCATAAATTCCAACAATCTCCCACTAGATCATGTATTACAAAAAAATAAATGTAACAATCATAATGCGCCCGAAGTTTTGTGTCATCTCATTCATATGTTGTATAAACAATTTTATCAATTAATTTTATTAATATAGGACCAAAGAGCTCATCGTTGTATTTAATCATAACTAGAACCAATAGTAATCACATAAATCAATACAATTAACTAGAAAATCATATCATGAATGTGAGGAATGAAAATACCATGCACGGTTATCTTTTAATGTCAATTTTCAATTGATCTTACTTAAGTGAGAACAAACTTTTAACATTATTGTACAAAATATCTTTAAACATTATCATAACTGAAAAACATAAGTGTATACACAAATATTTTAAAATCATAGAACAACGATGTAATATAAACTTCCACTTAAACTACAGATTCTCAAATACTAAAAAACCCATGTGAGTAGTGTACTCATGAAAGACCTTGGGTACCAAGCCTTTTGTAAGAGGAACTGATAACATGAAGTTTGTTCCTATATGTTCTATGCTTAATTGTCTATTTTGTACCATTTCTTTAACTAAAAGAAATTTAATATCAATAAATTTTGACTTTGTTGTACTCCTATTATTATTGGAATACAATACGACTAATATGTTGTTATAGTACAATTTTAGTGGTATTTCAATTCTTTCCATAATATGCAACCCAGTGACAAACTTTCTTATCCATAAACCATGATTTGATGCCTCATAACATGTTATGAATTCAGCTGCCATGGTAGAAGAAACTAAAAGTGTTTGTTTAGAACTCTTTCAGTATATAGCTCCTCTAGTTAACGGATAAACATAACATGAAGTCGATCTTCTACTATCTTGGCATCCCGCAAAATCAAAATTAGAATACCCAATGATCTTAAACTTATTTGACCTCTGATATATGAGCATGTAATTTCTTGTTTTCTTTAAGTATCTCATAAACCTTCTGCTTCTTTTCAATGATCTAATCTCCCATTACTAAGATATCTGCCTAAAACTCCAACAATATACGCAATATCAGGATACATACACACTTCAGCATACATCAAACTCCCAATAACCGAAGCATAGGGAATTGATTTCATTTCTTCAATTTTGGAGATTTCCTTTTTGGACATTAATTGAGACTAAATTTGTCTCCTTTAGCGACAAGGGTATCTAAAGGTTTACTATCAAACATTCTATACTTTTTAAACACTGTGTCAGTATAGTTTCTTTGAGATAATTCAAGAATACCTCGAGAATAATCTCGATGTATTTGGATTCCTAATACAAATAAAGCTTTTCCAAGATCTTTCATCTCAAAATTCTTTGATAAAAACTTTTGGTTTCATACAATATGCTTAAATCATTTGTGGCAAGTATTATGTACATACAAAATCAAAAAAAAATGTTTACTCCTAACAAATTTTTGATACACACATTCATCAGCGACATTTACCTCGAAACCAAATGAGATAATAATTTGATGAAATTTTTGATACCACTAACGAGAAGTTTGTTTCAGCCTGTAAATGGATTTCTCAATTTACATACCATATGCTTTGAGTTTTTCAACACAAAGTTTTATAGTTGCACCATATAAATTGTTTCTTCAATGTCTCCATTGAAAAACATTTTCTTGACATCCATTTGGTGAAGCTCCATATCAAACTATGCAAAGAGTGTCATGATTATCCTAAAAGAGTCCTTCGATTAAACTAGAGAAAATGTCTCTTTCAAGAGAATCCCTTCCTTCTGAGAATAACCTTTTGCTACATGACGAGTCTTATATTTGTCAATATTACTCTTTGAATCATGTTTGGTTTTAAAAATCCATTTACAACCAATAGGTCTTTCTTTCTGGTAATGTGACAAGTTCCCAAACATTATTATTTTGCATAGATTTATACTTTTCGTTCATTGCACAAATCCACTTTTCATAATTAGTACCCTTCATAGGGTCATCTTCTATTATACTACCACTATCCTCATTTTTTGAAGAAAAACTATATAATAATTTGATATAGCAGTTCTCCTTTCTCTAGTTGATTGTCTTAAAAGCACTTGATCTTGAGGTTGTATAGTTTGTTCTTTATGAGTTTGCTCAACAATTTCTTGTTGCTCTTGATTTTGAACTTGATCATCAATAGGAATAAAATACATATCAATGTCAAAATTATTTGGGATATGAATCAAGTCTTCCTCAATAGGAATTGTTGAATCTAAATTATCTTCAAAGACAATGTTATTTCTCCCATCAAACTCAATATCCTAAAAAATTATTGCAGTTCTCGTCTCAAAAATTGTTTTTAACTTGAGATCATAAAATTTATATCCCTTGATCGTTTAGAGTATCCAATAAAATAACTACTAACTGTTTTGGGATCAATTTTTCTTTTATTTGACCTATAAGGCCTTGCCTCAGTAGGACATCCCCAAACATGAAAATGCTTTAAACTAGGTTTATGACTAGTATAAAGCACATAAGATGTTTTAGCAGTTGCTTTAGTTGATACTCTATTTAAAATGTAGGCTACGGTCTTTAGTGCCTCTCCCCATAAGGATTCTGGTAAAGTCTAACGACTAATCTTACTCCTTACCATGTCCTTAAGAGTGCGATTACGTCTTTCAGTCACACCATTCATTCTAGGTGAACCAAGAATGGTGTATTGTGGGACAATACCACACTCCTTTATGTATCTGGTAAAAGATCATGGACGTTATTCACATGAACCGTCATATCTACCGTAATATTCACCACCACGGTCAGATTTGACTTTCTTTATTCTTTTATTGAGTTGATTTTCAACTTCAATTTTAAATGATTTGAACACATACAATACTTGTAATTTTTCATGAATTATAAATATGTATGCATATCTTGAGTAGTCATCTATAAATGATACAAAGTATTGTTGGCCATTCTAAAAAGATGTAGGAAATGACCCATAAATATTCGTATGTATCAACTCTATGACGTCAATTTCCCTTATTGTACATAATGTATTTCTTTTAGTTTGTTTTCCTTTACTGCTTTCAATACATAAATTAAAGTCTGAATAATCAATTTTATCCAAAATTCCTTCAGAAACAAGTCTTTTAACTTTATTTCAAGAGATATATCCTAATCGCTTGTGTCATAATAAACTTGAATTTTCTTTATTTCTTTTACGCTTAGTACCATGTGATTCCACATTCAAGGTTTAATTATAAGAAGCAACTGTTTCAAGCAAATAAAGATTATCATAAGCTATAAGTGAACCTGTTCCAACAACTTTAGAATTAATAAATAAAGTTAAATTTCAATTTCCAAATGAACAATGATATCCCAATTTGTCCATACAAACAACAGAAATCAAATTACGTCTAAATGACGGTACAACAAAAGTATCCTTAAATCCAAATAGTAATTAATACTTAATAACAATCTAAAATTCCTTATTGCTTCCACTTTTACCGATTTCCCATCTCCCACATAAATGCGTCTTTCAGCATCAATTGGTCTTCGATAATTCACGCAACCTTGTAATGAAATACTTATATTAGCAATAATACTAGAGTCTAACCACCATGTGTTTCTCAGTACTGAAGCTAAATTAACTTCAGAATAAACTAAATTATGAAATGCACCTTTCTTAGCACGCCTAATAAAGTACTTAGGATATTCTTTCTTTTGATGTTCATCCTTCTTACAAAAGAAACAACTTTTATCAATTTTAAATTGAATTTGTGCTTGAGTTCATTTCTTTTGTGCTGAAAATTTATCTTTAGAAGCCTCATTTTCCCTCTTGATACCCCTTTCTTTAGAGGTGCTTGCCAAATAAGAAATTTCAGTCTTGTTTTGTTTCATTCTCTCTTTCTCTTGTACACAAAATGAAATGAGCTCATTAAGAGACCATTTCTTCCTTTGACAGTTATAACTAACCTGAAATTGACTGAATTGAACAGAAAGAGATATAAGCACCAAGTGCACGAGTAAGTCTTCAGACATCTCGAGTTTGAGTGCTTTCAACTTAGAAACAACATTAGACATTTCCATTATGCACTCCCTTATATTTTCCTTACCTTTAATCTTCATTGAAATTAATCTCTTTAAAAGAGTGCTAGTTTCTGCTTTATCACTTTTCTCAAAGTACTTTTCGGTTTTGAAAAGGAAATATTTGACATTGGTTATCTCATTAAATACTTCACCCTAAAAGCCTCAGATATGCCACGTTGTATGATCATAAGACTCAAACGATTAGTACATTTTCATTTCTCATATATTCTCTTATCATGAGAATTATTATCATTCGTAGTATGACTAGGCTTATCCATTATAAATGAAAAGTCGATATCCATGCATCCGAGAACAATAAGAATGCTCTCTTTCCAATTCTTAAAATTGCTTCCATTAAGGATCGGAACCGAATTAGCATTAGCAGATACAGTAACAATAATTGTACTTATAAATAAAAACAAAAAATAATAAATTATATTAAGAACATGCTCATGACTATAATATTAAGTAACAATTAAATTCAAATTATGATTTATTCCATTTTAAAATACTTAACACAACATTAATATCATGTCTTTGGACAGTAATATTAATTGTTAATAGTATTTTGTTGTAATGATTAAACATTAATAATAAGACATGTCAAATAATTAAATTTATCTTGGATAGATTAATTATTCATATATATATGACTTTATAATTATTACATGTTTACCATCACAAGTGTTTATATAATTCGGTCAATTAATTATCAATCTTTGGATTAAATAATATAATCACATGAATTACACAATACTAACATTAAAATTTTTATTGAATCAATTTCAACAAACATTGTCACTTTGTTGATTATTTGTATCAATAAATATAATTTAGTTAATGAACTATAATATCATTAATTTTGAATTTATTGTATATAACCCAAATCAATAATATATAATTTTTCGAATAAACATGTAATTTTGTTTTGATAAATGACATGTAATTTAATTTAATTTTATTACGAAATAAAATAAAATATACATAATAAATTATATATAGACATATATTCCTCAATTCTCTCTTAAATTTATAATATATTATATCAATATTAACGAGAAATATCCCTAAATTTTATCAATCAAATACAAACAATTCCTCTCTCCTAAAATATTTTAATCATAAATCTTTATATTTTACACCAAATTTATATAAAATTATCACAAATTAATATATATATATATATATATATATATATATATTCCTAATAACATGCTTTTATTATCACATATAAATTGTATACATATAAATCTGCATATATATATATATATACTAATATAATTTTTTCACATAATTAAATTTGCAGTAGAAACTCTATAAAATAATAAACTTGATCACCAAAATTTATTAATTAAAAGTGTTATTAATTAATTGATAAATTATTAATTATTAATTTATATATTAATTAATATTGTATTAATTTATAGTAATATTTTATTAATTAATATATCTACTACACCGATATAAGTTCTCACAAAATTAAATATGCATATATATATATATATAATTTTCTCACATAATTAATTTTGCATATATATCTACGGTATAATTTCTCACATAATTAAATATGCATATATATCTACCGATATAATTTCTCACATAATTAAATTTAAATTAGGATGGCACTATATTAGATTTATCTGAATTAAATCCAAATAATATGTGTGCGAAATTATAACTATGATTAGTGGAAGTGTGTACATGTACTCATCTTCTCTTTATTTAGAATTGAAAGATTCTTTAATCTCCTCTTCCTTTAGAAATTGGATTGATCTTCCAATTGATGAGTACGTCAAATTAGTTTTCTCTCTTTGTTGATGGAGAAGCAAAAAAAAATTGATGGTACATCAATTGAGTAGCATACCATTATAAAATAACCATAGTGTTAGTTATTTTGGTTTGCACATTTCTATTTTAGCCCCTTCATAAAATTAAAAAGTTCAGTTATGTATAATCAATATTCATGACAAATACACCAATAAGCCTATAAACTTGATTTCACATTATATCACATTATTTTGGCTTAATTAAAAAGATGATATTTGCATAATTATTTATTATAATAGTGACTCATAAATTCCAACACAAGAGATGTTTGAAGGAGAACTAAAATTTTATAAAGACTAAGTAGGTGACTTACAAATGCTTTAGAAAATCTCCTAACAAACTCGAGATTATCTCCTAAAGCTTCAAGATAAGATACTTTGGCTCACAACACAAAGGAAGAACTCCGGTGAGAAGCTTCAGCCGTTAATGGCGACTTTCCGTCGGAGTAGATTCAGGTGTTATTCTCTCTCAAAGGCTCATCATGGCTATCTTTTAAATCGAAGATGATCTAGCCTTAAATAGAAAAGGACAAAAGCGGTTTTAAAACCGTTTTCCAAAATAAGCCGGAACTGCCTCGGATTCTCTACGCTCTCACCCGGTGCATAACCTTATGCGGTTAATTTCTTTTTACAATTGGGTATCTCATGGTCATTTTCAATAAAATTAGCCAGTGGGAATTGAATATGTCTTTATCTTAAATTTATGGATTCAGTTATAAATTGATTTAGTCTTTTTAAACTTTATTTTTTAATACTTAGTTATGGAACGTAAATGTGCAATTGGAACAAGTATTGAAGAGCAAGAGGGCCATTAGAGTTGGTAAATTCATATGTATATATATATATGGACCTTTAAATCATTGATCAAAAGGAGGTAAGTTCAATTTTATCAAATTTATTGATGAATTTTCAAACAAAATTTGGGTTAATTTTTTTTAAAAGAAGTCAGAAACATTTGATTCATTTAAAAACTTTAAGGTTCATGTTGAGAATGAAGTTGTGAAAGTATAAAAACATTTCGGACAGATCGTGGAAGTGCATATTTCTGTAAAGAGTTTGAAATATTTTGTGCAGAAAATGAGATTTTAAAGGAGCTTACCATTGCATATACCCTTCAACAAAATGGTATGTCCGAGAAATTGAACAATTTTTAATATGGTTTAAAGCTTATTAAAGAAATCTTCAATGCAAAAATAATTATGGTCATAGACAATAAATTGGAGTATACACGTCCTTAATGTTAGGATTTGTATCCCCAAATCTGACCTGTTTGAAACAATCTGTAAAAACGCAAAATTAATAACACAAGAAGACACAAATTTATAGTGATTCACTCAAATGAGATACGTCCACTTCAGCCGCCACTAGATTTCACTGTTAAGAAAAAGAATAAATAACGAGTTTTTGTCTCACACTTTATCTCTCAAGAATTTTGTCTTATCAATCTAAAACTTTAATAATAACATATTTATAGGGTAAATATTCAGGTAATATTACATAAATAACTATTGGTCATGTTCAAGCCCAAACACAAATACAAACTCAATAAACTCTAATTAATTATATATTGTAGAGTTTATTATAAGTGTAGACTTCATAACTCAACAATATCTCACTTGGAGACTAACTTTATCATCTCTCAATTGGTAGCGGTTCTCCATCCGATGTCTTAACAAAGACGACCATCTAAAGTTTCACACAACTTCAGTTTCTCGTTTGTCACAACTTTCGTTAGTATATCAGTTGGATTCTCACTCCCGGGAATCTTCTCAAAATATAACACTTCATCTTATAAAACTGATCGGATGAAATGATAATGAACATGTATATGCTTCATCCTGCTATGATAAACAAGATTATTTTTCAAATGAATGGCACTTTGACTGTCGCATCGCAATAAACTTCCCTCGTAGTCTTGACCCAATTCTCGCAAAAGGGTTACCATCACATCATCTCCTTAGCAACCTCAGTCACATCAACATACTCTGTCTCACAATTAAAAACATCAACAATCTTTTGCAGTTTTGAAACTCAACTAATTGCAGTATCTCCAAGAGTATAGATGTACCATGTTGTTCTCTTTCTACTATCAACATAACCACCATTGTCATAATCAATATATCCTTTCAAACCCATATTAGACTTTTGAAAATACAAAGTGAGACTCATACTTCCTCTTAAATATCGTAGTATTCACTTTACTATTTCGCAATGTTGTCTACTCAGGTTGCTCATGAATCTTCTAATAACTCTCACTGCATGTGTTGTGTCTGTTCGTGTACAAATCATCACATACATAATATGTTGGGATCGATGCTAGCAATAGAGACTAGAGTCTAACTATTGTTAACAAGTTACGATATACTCTTCGATAATAATCCTGTAAGAGATTAGTATCTGTTTCTATTATTCACAAATCCTCTAAACTCTTGAAACAGATTCATGTGCGGAATTGTTCGTCGGATTTGAAGCTTTGAACAATCGAATGTAAAAGGTAGAAAGTAAAGAGCACATGGAGTTTTATGAATGTTCGGAGATAAAACTCCTACATCACTCCTTCTTCCACAACCAGAAAGGATATCCACTATATACTTTGAATTGAATACAACTCACTGAGCTAGCTAACTCTTTGTTGAATAGAACAACCTCTGTTCAACTTACAATGATCTCACAGCTAGACAGTAATTGAATTTCTCTCTTGAACTTGAAGGATGTAAGAAGTAAGTAAGAGCAAGAACAAGATTGTAAGCAAGACAGTAAGTTAGGTAATTCGTAAGTGAACAAGTAAATCGTCCATTGTCCTTGAGCATCTATTTGTAGTAGAAGGATACCAACGGTTATATCTTCTTTGTGGACACGTGTCATGTGTCCGTTGAATGACCGCATATAGTACCAGAGTATAGTAGACTCTGAGCAATTGGATTGTGGCCGTACCAAACGAGTAGTGCGCCGAATATCCTATGATATTATCTTGTACTTGACATATAGTTGGAAGGATATTCGATTACGTGGCGTTCATTCATTTGATATAATTAGCTGGATTGTTAGACTACACAGAAGTGAGTGGAGTAGGAGTAGCAGACAACTAGTTGATTGTGGTTAGACGTATGCTTTCTTCAGACGGTTGCTAAATTAAGGCATTAGACGTGCTCTTTTAGACCGCGTCTAAAGGAGTTAGACGTTCTCGTATAACTATGCATCCTTTTAGACCGCGTCTAAAGGATTTATATGTACCCGTCTAACTACGTTTCCCTTTAGACCGCGTCTAAAGGAGTTAAACGTACCCGTCTAACTATGCTTCCCTTTAGACCTCGTCTAAAGGAGTTAGACGTACCCGTCAAACTACGTTTCCCTTTAGACCGCCTCTAAAGGAGTTAGACGTACCGTCTAACTACGTTTCCTTTTAGACCGCGTCTAAAGGAGTTAGACTTCCACGTTTAACTATGCTTCTCTTTAAACCACATCTAAAGGAGTTAGACGTACCCGTCTAACTACGCTTCCCTTTAGACCGCATCTAAAGGAGTTAGACGTACCTGTCTAACTACACTTCCCTTTAGACCGCGTCTAAAGGAGTTAGACATACCCGTATAACTACGCGTCTCTTTAGACCGCGTCTAAAGGAGTTAGACGTACCCATCTAACTACGCTTCCCTTTAGACCGCGTTTAAAGGAGTTAGACTTCCACGTCTAACTACGCTTCCTTACTTTTAAACATCGTCTAAAGGAGTTAGACGTCATCGTCTAACTACGCATCCCTTTAGAGCGTGTCTAAAAGAGTTAGACTTCCACGTCTAACTACCTATGACGTTTAAGATAGCCTGCTTTAGACCACGTCTAAAATAGCATAGTCTTATATATGCACCTACACAAAATAAATAGACAACTTAGCTTTTATTCTATTTAAACATCATCAAAATTACGTTGTTAAGATAATGTTCTAAATCATAGCTTTTGTTTATTTCTATTTCAAGTTAATTATTTCTCACTTAATTAACTCTTTTCTTTACTTTGTTTTAATTTCTCCCAACAATTTCCACTTTTTTGATGATGTTAAACCTTTATCAAGCAAAATAAACACCCATCAAATAAGATTAAGATCAAAGTAATTCACCAATGTATTTAAGCTTGATTTTAAAGCACAAAATACAAGGAGAAAGATTTAGTGTCCTTCCCTTTTTACTCTTGGATCTATGCCGCTTTGGTGAATTTATTCTCCAGTTAAACTAACACCTCTTGATGCCTCTTTTTAGGTTTTGGAATTGACTGTGCGCTCGACCTCCACTACCACCTCCTTTGTCGCCTCCATACCTTGGCCTCTTCTGTCTGGTTCAAAACTCCCTATGCCTCCTTCAACAGGTTTTCGTTTATATTTTGATCGAGTTCCTTGAGCAGAAGTTGATCCCCCTCTTTTTCTTCCTTCCCCCTTTTTAACATTATCCGGGTTGGCAGCAATAAGAGCTCTTTCTTTCTCAACAGAAGCTGCAACTTCTTCTTCCGCTTAAAATTGCCTTGCAATAGTGTCAGCTTGCTTTAATTGCTCATCCTTTTTCCTATTTAACGAGTTAGATATCTCCATTACTTGGGACTGAATAAGTTCAATTATGGACCTTGTCTCTTGGTGAAGCTCTAGGTTGAAATTAATTGATTCAGTAAGATGATCCGACTGTTATTTATAGAAGTTCTTTTCCAGCTTCTTGTACTGAGTATGGTGGAAGTTAACTTTGTATGTATTCCGCTTCAATGTTTTCTTAGTTTCCATTTGAATGACAAGAATAGAAAAGACATCTTCTTTACTTGATGCACCCCTTCTCAAGATTTTCTAATCTGGAAGACATGTCCATTATGTTCTGCTGTGTAGAACTCAATGCATCCATAATTGCATTGCGAAAGTTTGCTCCTCCAAGAGAGGATTCTTCGGAGGAAGGAGTAGTAGAAGATACGACTTGGGATCAAGCTGGAGTAGTGCGAATATGGTTTGCATGCATGCTCACTTGTATAGAATGCTCTGGTTCTTTGTCTTTAGGGGGAGAGGGAGAATTTGTTACATTCCTTGAATTTTCTTTTCCATTTAAGATCTCAGCACATGCCTGATTAACACGCTCTGAAAATATCTTCAGAGTGAAGAGGTAGATCAGCAACGTTCTCAACGATGTATGTAATTGTCTTGATAGGAGAAGATTGATGAGCATTTGAAGAGGAAGGAGGTCTTTCTTCTAATGGAGTTTCTTTAGAGGATGAGGAGGACTCATCATTTTCATACTGTTCTCTCTCAACAGACGGAGTATTCTCTAGATCAACTTGCTTCAAGGGTTCCTCCTCAGCTTGTGAACATGGTGTCTGTTCAGAGTTCTTTGGTGGTTCCCCCTCAATCGATGGTGATTTTTCTGCTTCAGATGTATGAGGAGCCACTTCAAATGTCTCCTTCTGAGGAATGGGCGTCTGTTGAACTTCAAAAGCTACTACCTCCTATTCTATATAGATTTCTAGTTGAACCACAACAAGGGTCTTTTCAACATAATGTTGGGTGATTAGACGCTTTTCTTAAAGGATAACTTGGCAAGCTTAATGAGATAGGTAGCAGCCTGCGCTTCATCTTCATAAATAATTTGTTCAGCTTTAATGATTCACAGGGGATCGCCTTGAAGAGAAGACATGTCATCAATGTCTTCAGAACAGTTGACCTCTACACCGACTTGAAATATACTCGACCGAGATGACTTGGTACAATGAACATATTGGAGGACTGTGGAGTAATAGTCATTCATTAGCAAGTCAAGTTGTTTCAGTGCATTTTCTTCTGAAAGAGCATCCCTGTCAAGAGGATTGAAATTTGCCTTTCTCGCCTCAAGTAGAGGATAAAGAGAACGACCCATTGCATTTGCCACAACGAGTTCTTTTCTTTTGAGTTCTTCATGGACCTCTGTTGTTTTTTCCCATTTAAGGATCCTCTTCTCCATTTTTACTAATTTCTTCCATTGTTTTTTTATCTCGCCGTCGGAGATGATTTCATCGAATTAGGAGATTAACTTGTGATCCATCTAGGTATTGAAGACTTCGATCTTCTCAGCAACTTTTATTTCAACATGTTACATAATGAGATTATAGATAAGGTTGGCCTCCGAAATCTCTTCAGCAACACCTTTTCCTTTTCCAGGAACTTCGGCTGGTTTGGGAGTAGGCACTGGTTCTTTGAAAGTGATGCGTAGAGCCCCCCTGGCTGCTATTAAGATTTCAAAAGGAAATAGAGCCTTTTCAAATGCCCCTTCTGGAAGCTCAATTACTATTCCCATTGCCTTCTTAACGGGTGGTTCTTTAAGAGTTTTAACAATAAACGTTGCAACATTCGACTAAATGAGAGCTAGTTCGGAAGAGACAACAACAACAGGCGTTGGAGCATTTACCTACTCTGTTTCAGCAGTTATGTTGACATTACTAGTAGCATCAGCATATACTGATTCATCAAGGAAGGCAGTCGAGTTTTCCCTGTCAATACATTAAATATTTTGACCAACTAGCTCAACAGTTGGTCTTTCAGCTTGTTCCATCACAGGAACATCAATATTTGGCACTACGGCCGGAGGAGTAGAGGAGGTTACCTAAGTTGACTTTTTGGCGACCCTAGATGCCTTTGTCTGATCAGTAGCAAGAGTAGACGATCTAGTCTTCTTCTTTATTGGGTTGGCTAAAGGTGAAGGCGAAAGAGACGAAATAGGGATGGCGGCGATGAGAGGATTTTCTTGTCTTGACCTTTCAGGAATGGAGTCAACTACTTTAGAGTCCCTCTTCGAAGCTCTCTTCTAGCTGTTAGAGCTACCAGTAGACTCCATGACAGATGATCTTGCTCTTTTAGCTCTCGTCATGCGGTTGGAGGTAGCTTGGCGCTTGGACCGAGTGATCAATAGACCACTCCTCTGTTGACTAGAGGATCCAAGATTCAACTCCTTGGAGATTTTCAACCTTACTTTGGCTCTTTTCACAGAAATATTAGTGAATATTAGACAGGGGTTAACAGCCTCACCCCTGCCCATGGGAACGCCTAGATGCTCCATGAACCAGCAGAGTTGGACTAAAAAGCCCACACTCTGCTTGTTATTTGATTAAAACAACTGGAAAAGATTTGAGAACAGGGTAGACACCTAGTTAATCGGCATACCTTTGGATATGGCCGCCATGTAGTCAAATCTATCTTGGGTATACAGGTCGAACAATCCTGCCCTACCCTGAATTGCCTTAGCCACAATGTCGTTTAGAAGACAGGAATGGGGCTTCATGACCTTCTTCTTCCCATTTATGTTGATCGAACTGTTAGAGTTTGAAAAGACGATCTGCATCTCTGAAATAATCTGGGCTGGATCGCAACGTCAAAGGTATGACCCTCAGACGGTAGTTCAAAGAACTCAACGAACATCGATTCAAAGAAGGAGATAGTTTTGTCATCCACCGTCGCATTTATTGAGTCTTCAACCACCTCCCACGTCTTGAAGAACTCACACACCTCTTTTTCATATAGAATATATGGACCACTGAGATACTTCTTGAGACCAGAATACTCGAGAGATCTGAACATATCCACAATTTCTTTTTATTCGATAGAATAGACCGAATCAAAGTCTACCTGGAAAGTATTATGAGCAAGGGAAACAGTCTTCTTGTCAGCCATCTTTAAGTGTAAGAAACAGATTAGAACGGAGAAAATCAAGGTTTCTTAGAGAAAAGACAGAGAGAGATTTAGGGTTTTAGGAAAATAGGAAGTGTAAGAATCCAAACACATGCATGATGTCTTTAAATAAAATTTGAATAGTCATATGTTCAACCATCACTTTTGAGAAAGGTCCATCAATGAATTTTAGACGTCTTTTCCCAAAAGCACTCATCATTAACTGAGTTTTACCAAAATCTTAATAATTAATTGTAGGATATATTAGTCATTTTCTTTAACATTTAAAGACACGTGTCTTCAAGTTATTCAAATTTAGAAAATGACTATTTTACTATTTGAGCGGGAAAATTAGATGACAACGCATACTTAGTTGACAGTTGTCCTCAATCGGTTCGAAGATGAAACGTCCAACGGCACACGTAGTTAGACGTCAAACTTACTGTCCACATTCTTTGCTTCTAAGCTGCATAGATGTTTGTTTAGACGCAGACGTCTAACTACGTTTGTCTTACAGACGTCTAAACGTCTATTTAGACGCATGCGTCTAATTACGCTTGAACAACACGTGTAAAACGCGTGTCTAGTTAGACGTGCACGTCTAACTACAATTTTCTTTCAGACGTCTAACCGGCGTTAGTTTTAAACAAATATGTTTATCCAACCCAGAAACACAGACTGCTTAAGTAAATATACGTCTAAGTACTCGTTTTCTTTTAGACGACCTCGTCTATTAGACCGATTGAAATTTTCTTCTGTGTACATATGTCTGAACATATTAAACATTAAATTTCCTCCTCAATTTATGAATGTTTAAGAACAAATAAATGATTTGAGGTCCTCAAGACCTAAAAATAATTTTAGGGAAGAAAAACTTAGTCTATGGGAGTGGCTTCGTGAACACGTGTGCCATTTGTTGATCTGCTAGAGCATAATCTTAAAAGAGTGTGCTCCAAGTTTTCTCCATGCAGTTGTCCTGTATCACCTACACAAAAATGTATTTATAGCTTTTGGTACCCACATTCACTTGGGTCCTCGGTCAATCAGTCCCTTAAGAATCCATATTTGAATTATTCTGATGAATTTCCCATTTTGTGTTGTGATTAGTGCGAATGATTTAGGCTTAGTAGACGTCTTTCTACAAGCAGCTGATCCATTAACCTTAGAGGATGGTTTTTCTTTAAAACTCCTTGACTTCTTGTCAGGTTTTGATTTTCTGGACTTGCTGGCTGTTTCCTTTTTAGGTTTCAGTCAGCTTACAGTTGGCTTAACATATCTAATCTCATCATTTAAGGTTAGATCCTCACAACTTGGATAAGTTTCATTATCGGTTAAACTCTCTTTGACAAAGTTTATTGGCTTAAACTTGTCTGTTGCTGAGTTTAACTTTTCACTGGACTTATCTGAGTTAGCTTTGTCAAATCCTAAACCATATTTGTATCCGGCATGCCTTAACAGACTAATCTTCTGTCTGGCAGCTTCTCCAGACCTTGTCCAAGAACTGACCACATAAGTTAGACGTTGGTTTTCAGAAAACATTGTTTGAATCTTTTCCTTGAGTTTCTCATTTTCATATAAGAGCTCGACCATATTGTTTTAAAAAACTTTTGGTTCGGAAGTTTAAGATAAAATAGGTTTATCGATTTCATATTTCGACCTTATTTCATTTTGAGAGTCTGACAGTTTCTATACTCCATGAACATTTCATTGAGTGTAGCAATTAAGTCATGTCGTGTAAACTCTTCTGAAGAGAAATCAAATACCTCAGAGTCTTCTTCTTCTCTTACCATGAAGCAAGCAACCTCTTCATCATCACTATCGTTGGATGATGAGTCATCTAAGTCGTTGTAGATCTACTTAGCTTTGCTGTCAGCCACCATGAGAGCCTTCAGCTCTTTCTCGTTGTTCTTTAAATCACGCTTTGGCTTTCTGCATTCTGACTTGAAGTGTCCTAGTTTATCACAGTTAAAACACTTTTAAGTTATCCTTATAGTTATTCTTATCATCATTGTTATTATTTGAAGAGCTTGAGTTAGAGTTGCTCTTCTTCATGAATATTCCGAATTTCTTCACGAAGAGAGCCATTGTGACGCTGCTGAGCTGCTGGGCAGTCGTCTTTACTTTAGTAGCAACATGTGGCTCCTCAGCAGTCACTAGTTCCTTGGTTGGAATGACAGATGTGTAAAGCTCATCTCATTCCTAGAGTTTATTTCAAACTCATAGGCCTTCAGATCGGCTAGAAAGTCAAAGAGCTCCATCTTGTTGAGATCTTTAGACTCGCTCATCGTCATTGTCTTGATGTCCCACTCCCTGGGCAAAGCACACATGACTTTGATTGCAACCTCTTTATTGCTGTAAGTCTTGCCCAGGGTGGAAAGAGTGTTGATGATCTTGTTGAATCTTCCATCGAACTCAGTCATCGTTTCTACAGGATGCATCTTGATGTTGTCAAACTACTGTGTGGCAACCATGAGCTTGTTCTCTTTGGTTTTTTCATTGTCTTCACAGAGTTGAGTCAACCTCTCCCAAATTTCTTTGGCAGAGTTGTATGAGATGATGTAGTTGAACATATTGTCGTCTAGAGTCTTGTATATAATATACATGGCCAGGTTGTCGAGGTTGTTCTTCCTCTTGTCTTCACTGGTCCACTCAGATCTTTCTTTTTCCATCTTTACCGGGCCTTCGGTGATGACAAGCCACGTGTCATCATCTATGGAAGATAGATGAGCATGGACTCTCTTCTTCCATACAACATAGTTTTCTTTTAAGAACATGGGAACCTTGGTTGTAGCGGCCATCGACATGATTCAGATTCTTTTGGTGCTTGATAATAGAAAACGAGACTCTGATACCACTTGTTGGGATCGGTGCTAGCAATAGAGACTAGGGTCTAACTATTGTTAACAGCTTACAATAACCTCATCGATAATAATCCTATGAGTGATTAATATCTATTTCTAATCTTCACAAATCCTCAAAACTCTTGACACGGATTCAAGTGCGGAAGTGTTCGCCAGATTTGAAGCTTTGAACAACCGAATGTAAAAGGCATAAAATAAAGAATATAGGGAGTTTTATGGATGTTTGGACATAAAACTCCTATGTCACCCCTTCTTCCACAACTGGAAAGATATCCATTAAATACTTTGAATCGAATACAACTCACTGAGCTAGCTAAGTCTCTGTTGAATAGAACCACCTCTATTCAACTTACAATGTTCTCACAACTAGAGAGTAATTGAATTTCTCTCTTGAACTTGAAGGATGTAAGAAGTCAGTAAGAGAAAGAGCAAGATTGTAAGTAAGGTAATAAGTTAGGTAATTCGTAAGTGAACACGTAAGTTGTCCGTTATCCTTGAGCATTTATTTGTAGTAGAAGGACACCAACGGTCGAATCTTCTTTGTGGACACTTGTCATGTGTCCGTTGGACGATCGCCTATAGTACCAAAGTACAGCAGACTCTGAGCAATTGGATCGTGGCCGTACCGAACGAGTAGTGCGTCGAATATCCTCTGATATTGTCTTGTACTAGACATACAGTTGGAAGGATATTCGCGTACGTGGCGTTCATTCATTTGATATAATTACCTGGCTTGTCAGATTGCACAGAAGTGAGTGGAGTAGGAGTAGTAGACATCTAGTTTATCGTGGTTAGACGTATGCTTTCTTCAGACGACTGCTAAAGCAAGGAATTAGACGTTCTCCTTTAGACCACGTCTAAAGGAGTTAGACGTCCTCGTCTAACTATGCATCCCTTTAGACCGTGTCTAAAGGAGTTAGGCGTACCCGTCTAACTACGTTTCCCTTTAGACTGTGTCTAAAGGAGTTAGATGTACCCGTCTAACTATGCTTTCCTTTAGACCTCGTCTAAAGGAGTTATACGTATCCGTCTAAAGGAGTTAGACGTATCCGTCTAACTACGTTTCCCTTTAGACCGCGTCTAAAGGAATTAGACTTCCATGTCTAACTACGCTTCCCTTTAGACCGCGTCTAAAGGAGTTAGATGTACCTGTCTAACTACACTTCTCTTTAGACCGCGTCTAAAGGAGTTAGACATATCCGTCTAACTATGCTTCCCTTTAGACCGCGTCTAAAGGAGTTAGACGTACCCGTCTAACTGTGCTTCCCTTTAGACCGCGTTTAAAGGAGTTAAACGTACACGTCTAACTACGCTTCCCTTTAGATTGCGTCTAAAGGAGTTAGTCTTCCACGTCTAACTACGTATGACGTCTAAGATAGCCTACTTTGGACCACGTCTAAAGTAGCATAGTCTTATATATGCACCTGCACAAAACAAATAAACAACTTAGCTTTATTCTATTTAAAGGTCATCAAAATTATGTTGTTAAGATAATGTTCCAGATCATAGCTTTTATATATTCCTATTTCGAGTTAATTATTTCTCACTTAATTAACTCTTTTCTTTAATTTGTTTTAATTTTTCCCAACATAATACAAGTCCATGTAATTTTTCTCAACCTCTATTGAATGCGATTGATCTTTTAATAATTAGAAGTGACTAGCTAAGGGGGTAGTAACTGGTTTTATGTCGTACAAGTTGAATCTGCTAAGAACTTTTTTCACATATTCGTCTTGTGAAATCTTAAGAACTTCTTTATCCCTGGAAACTCTTATCCCAATGATTTGTTTTGCAGCACCCCAATCCTTCATTACAATCTTTTTAGACAACTCTTTCTTTAGCTTGTTAATTTCATTCAATCTTACTCCAGCAATCAACATATCATCAACGTAGAGGAGCAAAATAATGTATGATTTATCAAATCTCTTGATATATAAACAATGATCAGCCTCACACCTCCAAAAATTGTTATTTTTTATGAATCTATCTAACTTCTTATATCATTGCATTGGAGTCTGTTTCCAACCATATAGACTCATATGAAGCTTACACAGAAGCTCATCTTTTCCTTTGATTTCAAAGTCTTGTGGTTGTCGCATATAAATCTCTTCATCCAAATCACCATGAAGAAAAGAAGTTTTGATATGAATTTGTTAAATATGAATGTCTTCTTTCACAACCAAATTCAAAATAGTTATTATTTTCATCAATTTGACCACTAGAGAGAAGATCTCAATGTAGTCAATACATTTTTTCTGTTGAAATCCTTTCACAACCAACCTTTTCTTGTACCTCATTATTTTATCATGTTCTTCTTTAATCCTGGAGATTTATTTGTTATGAAGTGCTTTCTTTCCCTATGGAAGCTTAGTGAGCTCCCAAGTTCGATTCGACGTCAAAGAGTGCATCTCATCTTTAATTGCAGACTCCCACTTAACTTATTCATCACATTTTATTGTTTCCTTGTAGAATTTAGGTTCGCCTCTATCTAACAACAAAATATAGTTCAGAGATGCGGACCACCTCTCAATTGGTTTTCGATTTATTGACAATCTTCTCAACTATATAATCAGTGTTTGCTGATTTGCCTTTTGGGCCACATTCTCAATGATTTCATCTTAACAACACATTGGTCTTTTTCGACAGTCGGTATATATTCAGCTGAAAAATCTTTTAAATCGACAATACAAGTCTCTTCTAATTTGGAATCACCATCTAATATTTTCCCAACACAATCTATGTAGAGAACTTATTCATTGTATATAACGTTTGTGCTACGAATGATCTTCCGATTTTGATTATCTCAGAAACGATAACCAAATTCAATATCACCATAACCAATAAAAAAATATTTTTAGACTTTAGATCAATCTTTCTCCTATCACATTAATTAATATGCACATATGATAAACAACCAAACACTTTCAAATAAGAAAGGTTTACCTTTTTATTGCTCCAAACTTATTTTGGAATTTTGAATTCAAAAGGAACAGAGGGTCCTCTATTTATCTAGTAAGCATCAATGTTGATAGCTTCCACACAAAAGGTTTTAGACAGCCCAAAATGCAATCTCATGCTTTAGCACCCTCATTCAATGTTCGATTCATTCGTTCAACTACTCCATTCTCTTGAGGCGTTCGGGGAACTATCTTCACCATACTGATCCCATTCAAATCACGATAGTCTTTGAAATATGAATTGATGTATTCACCTTCGTTGTCAAATCTTAAGCACTTAACCTTCTAATTTGTTTCATTTTCAACCATAGCCTTCCACTTCTTGAAAATAACAAATACTTCAAACTTGTGCTTCATAAAGTAAACTCATACTTTTCTTGTCAAAACATCTATAAACGTCATATAATAGTGTGATCCTCCAATAGAAGAAACATGTGCAGGTCCCCACAAAATAGTGTGTATCAACTCTAGCCTTTTTTTAGCTCTTTCCCAATTTTTAAGAAATTCACATGTTTCTATTTTCCAAGAATGTAGTGTTCACATAATTATTGCTCAGCAGACTTCAGTTCTGGAATATGACCATTCTATAGAAAAAACTATTCATTTATCGCTCATATGTCTTAACCTACAATGCCATAGTTCACTTTTCTTTGAGTCATCAACAACAGCAGAAATTGTGTCTCTAAATGTTGATGTCGTGTATAAAGTTCTAGTTTTGTAACCTCGAGCAACAACTATTGCTCCTTTAGTTACCTTTCACGCACCGTTTCTACAACTAAAATTGTGACCTTCTTCATTAAGTTGTGTAATATAAATCAGATTATGCATTAAATCTGGAATGTGTCTCACATTATTCATCTTAAAAACATAATCGTTTGCCATCTTCAATTTGATGTCCCACAAGCTAACAATATTCAGTGCTCACCATCTGCGACATAAACTTTCCCACAGTTTCTATCCACATAATTTTCCATTAATTCTTTGTGTGCACTGGTGTGAAAAGATGCTCCCGAGTCCAAAACCTATGAATCTATTGAGCTATTAATAGAAAGAAATAACACATCAGTGACAAATTCTATAATTGTGTTGGCTGCATCATTTTTATCATCAACGTTTTTCTTGGTGTTTTGCAGTTTCTCTTCAAGTGACCCTACTCACTAGAATTTCAGCAATTAAATGTTCTCCCAGACTTTGACTGACTCCTCATATTCCTCGGCATAGATCTGTTCTTACCTTAGTTTAAATTTATATCATTACCTATATCCCTATTTTCAATATTCATAGTACAATCTTTAAACATTTTCAATTTTACGAACCTCTTTAGCAAAAATACGATCTCTAACTTCAATAAAATTAAATTTAGAATTTCTAACAGAGTTTTCTAATTGTTTCCCTCATAGGTTCCCAACTATTTGGTAAATATGCTAACAAAATTATGGCACTAACTTCATCCCCAAAATCAATCTCAACAGATAATAGTTAATTCACTAATGTAATAAATTCGTTCAAATGAGTAGTGATAGAAGTACCATCAACCATTCTTAAATTGAAGAGTGTTTTTATTAAATGTACATTGTTGTTAGCAGATGGTTTCTCATACATATCAGATAGATCTTTCATCAGACTCATGGTAGTCTTCTCCTTTGCTACGTTGTGAGCAACAGTTTTGGCTAGCATCAATCGGACAACTCCCAAAACCTGTCTATCAAGAAGTTTCCATTCAACTTCATCCATCTTCTCTAGTTTCTCACTCAAAAGAATATGAAGCTTCTTTCTATAGAGATAATCCTCAATCTACATCCTCTAGAATGCATAATATGTTCCATCAAATCTTCCAATCCCGTGTCATATACTATTCTCGCTTGCCACAATTTCCAATGCTTTGATCTAGCCTAGCAGCTCTGATATTAATTGTTATGATTTGGATCCCCAAATCTTACCTTCTTGAAACAATCTATAAAAATACAAGAAAGAAGAACACAAGAAGACACATATTTGTAATGGTTCACACAAATTAGTTACGTCCACTTCAGCCGCCACAAGATTTCACTATGAAGAAAAAGAAGGAATATACATCACACTTTATCTCTCTAGAATTCCGTCTTATCAATAAAAACCATTAATAATAACATATTTATACGTTAAACATTTAGGTAACAAAACCTAAATAATTTTGGTCAGGCCCAAGCCCAAACCCAAATACAAATCTAACAAACTCTAATTAACTATTGTATAATTTATTATAAGTGTAGACTCCATAACTCAACATTTAGTAGAAGTCTCACATTTATAGTCAAGACCAAAACTCTTCAAGAAGCTTGGAGTAAGAAGCTTGGAGTATGAGAAAGTCATATGTGAATCACTTTAAAATATTTGGGTGCATAGAATATGCTCACATACCTGATTAAAGAAGGAAAATTTTGGATGATAAAGTTGAAAAATATGTTTTCATGGGGTTAGTAAAAACTTCTAAAGCTTTCAAGTTATATAATCCATTAATTGAAAATATTTTTATTAGTAAACATGTGGTGTTTGATGAAGGAAAATTTCGGGAATGGGATAAAATACACAAATCTCAACATGATACTACTTTTTGTGATGAAGATGAATAAACTCTATAACAAACTATAGTTGAGTATAGTATAGTTGAACAATTATCAGAAGAGTCTAAAACTATTATGGATTCCTTTATTGAAGAACCAACTCCAAGAAGGACTAGGAGCAATGGCGGATGTACTCAGCGGGCTACGGTGGGCAGTAGCTCAGTGTGATTTTTTTTTTATATATATATATATATAATATCTATTATATAGAGCTGGCTAAAATTTTCTATCTCTAAATATAATATCTTATATAAGAATATGATCTATCTATAATATATATATATATATATATTATTATTATTATATTATATTAAATTATATTATTATTATATTATATTAAATTTTTTTATATTCACACTTAAACTTTCATATTTTTATTTATTTAGAATATAATCAATTTAAATTTGTATGATTGTTTGATTTAATTTCTCTACAATTATCTTTGGTCCCTCTTTTGAATCTCTCGGTTAGTTTTCTTTACCTTTTCTCAATTAATTTTGTTTATAACATAAGATTGTATAAATTATATATTCTTATTTTAATTCTATATTTTTGTTAATAGGATTACAATGGATAATGAAAGGAGTAAAAAAAGAAAGACATTATTGTCGTTTTTCAAACATAAAGAAAATTCATCTACATCTACGGTTAACGAGGTAAATCTTCAATCTTATACATCTAATACGGAAGAAGAACAACCTGTTTTAAATTTTTCAAGGGTTGAAATTGATCTTAATAATCTTGAACGAGATCCCGCAATTCGGATTCCTATATGGCAACATCCAATAAATCAACAAGATGAAATTAGGCGGTCTTATATTAGAATGGGTCCGTATCAACCTAAGTTAGATGAGTATCCAAGAACTAAGTTTGGATCACAAACTCAGTATCGTAGATTTCAATACTCGTGGTTTGAAAAGTTTCCTTGGTTAGAGTATTCTTCATCAAAGGATTTAATATTTTGTTTTCCTTGTTTTCTTTTCCAAAAGAAATCACCTATTAATCCTTCATTCACTATTGATGGATTTAATAACTGGAAAAGGGTTAACGATGGAGTTAAATGTCCACTTTTAATTCACGTGGGAGGTCCTACTTCCTCACATAGTAATTCAGTGAAATGTGTTGAAGATTTGATGAAAGTAAGTGGACATATTGACAATATATTGAATGCCCAAAGTTTAGATGAAGTTCAGAAAAATCGATTACGACTTAAGACGACAATTGAGAGTATTCGATGGCTTAGTTTACAAGCTTGTGCATTTAGAGGTCATGATGAATCTTCATCTTCTAAAAATCGTGGTAATTTTATAGAGATGATAAAACTTATGGGTCGATTGAATGTTAATATTGGTGATATAGTATTAAAAAAAGCTCCAAGAAATGCAACATATACTTCACCAACTATTCAGAAAGAAATTTTGCATATTTTTGCAAATAAAGTAAGGAAAAAAAATCCGTGAAGAAATTGGAGATGCGAAGTTCTGTATTTTAGTTGATGAAGCTAAAGATATTTCAAATAAAGAGCAGATGTCAATTATTTTGAGATTTGTTGATTTTTTGGGTATTTTACGAGAGCGTTTCTTTGATATTGTTAATGTTCCAAATACTACTACTTCAACATTAAAGAAGAGCATATCAGATGTTCTTTCTCGACATAATTTGAATGTCACTAATATGAGAGGGCAAGGGTACGACGGTGCTAGTAACATGTCTGGTGCTTGGAATGGACTTCAAGCTCTATTTCTTCGAGAGTGTCCATATGCATATTATATACATTGCTTTGCTCATAGGTTGCAATTAGCATTAGTTGGAGCTTCTACAAAAGAGATTTCTGTTTGGCTATTTTTTTCAAAACTATCCACCATTATTAATCTTATTGGTTGTTCCTCCAAATGGCATTCTGAGTTACATTCTGCTCAAACTATTGAAATTGATCGTATGATTACTTCAGGTGAACGGGATACTGGTAAAGGAATGAATCAAATTGGTAATTTACATCGTAGTGGATCAACTCGATGGAGCTCTCATTTTGAATCTATTTGTAGTTTAATTGATATGTTTGGTGCAACTATTTCTGTTCTTGAAAGTATTGTGGAAGAAGGATCGTCTAGTTCTTTACGTGGAGAAGCATGTGGTTGTTTGATAACTTTGAAATCTTTTGAATTTGTTTTCACACTTTATATGATGCAAAAAATTATGGGAATTACAAACCTGCTTTGTCAAGCTTTGCAAAACAAATCTCTTGATATTATAAATGCTATGGATCTAGTATCAACTACTAAAGCACTACTTTTCAATTTTAGAGAAGAAGGATTTGATCATCTCCTAGAATACGTGCAAATGGTTTGCACACAACATGACATTGAAATTCCGGATCTGAATGCTTCATACAAAAGTGCAACAAGACGTTCATGTCAACAAAAAGATTCGTTGACAATTCAACAACACTATCATTTCAATATCTTCAATTCAGTGATAGATTTTCAACAAGAAGAGTTGAATTCCAGATTTAGTGATGAGGCAGTAGAGCTCCTTAAACTTAGTTATGCTTTGGACCCTAAAGATAATTTTAAATCATTTAAAGGTGAAGATATTTGCAAATTGGCTGAAAAGTATTATCCAGGAGACTTCAGTGAACAAGAAATGCATTATTTGAGATCCCAACTCCAGCATTATAAAATTGATGTTTCTCGTAATGAGAATTTTCAAAATATGTCTTCCATTATTGAATTGTGTCGCAGATTAGTTGAAACAAATAAGTCATCAAATTATAATTTGATTGATAGATTGATTCGACTTGTTTTGACTTTACCAGTTTCTACTGCCACTACAGAAAGATCATTTTCAGCAATGAAACATGTGAAAACTATTCAACGGAATAAGATGGAAGAAGAGTTTTTAGTCGATACTATGATAATTTATATTGAACGAGAGTTTGTTGAAGATATTGATTCAGATTCTATGATAGATGAATTTTATTCTATAAAAAATAGAAGGTTGCAACTTAAATAATATGTAAAAGTTTGTTAAATTTTATATATTTTCTTGTCTTATTTTTACATTTTCAATAATACGAGATAATTTTTATATATATAAATTTGTTATTAAATCGGGTATTTCGTTCATTTCTTAGATCTTTTGTATTTATTTTATTTTATTAGGGGTATTTATTGATAAATTTAATTACTAAAAAATTAAAATCAGCCCAGTCAAAAAAAAATCCTAGATTCGCCCTTGACTAGGAGATCTGCAATTGTTCCAAATCAATTAATAGAAGGAGTGACTCATCAAAATTAGAAGGAGACCATCTTGTATGGATGATTATGAGGTAACATATATTAAAAATATTGTTAGGTATTTTGCCCTATTTTCAGATTGTGATTCTATAATATTTGAAACTTTATCAAAGAGACAAAGTGATAGAAAACTATGGATGAAAAGATTAACGCAATACAAAGAAATCATACATGGGAGTTGTGTAATCTTCCTTCTCACCAAAAGGCCATAGGGGTAAAATGGGTGTTCAAGACCAAGTTAAAGAAAAATGGTTAAGCGGACAAATTTAAAGCGAGATTGGTTGTTAAAGGCTATAAGAAACAATGTGATATTGATATAGCAATACCTGACACAATCAAATTAGTAATCAAATTAGTGTTAACACTACCTCCTCAATGTTCTGGCCAATATATCAACTACATGTTATGTCAGCCTTTCTTTATGGCTACTTAAATAAGCTTGTGTTCGTGAGAAACCACATGGATACTCGAAGACTTGACATGAACAAAAAAGTGCACAAGATGAAGCAAACACTATATGGCATAAAACAAGTCCCTCAAGCATGGTACATCAAGATTGAAAATACATTACTATGACATGTTATGTAAAGTGCCCTTATGAACACACTATGTTTCTTAAAACATGAGAGAAATATAAAATTATCATTATTATTCATTGGAAGTTGTGAAGTGATGTTTAAGGAATTCAAACAGTCAATGATGAATGAGTTTGAAATGTCTGATTTGGGAATTATTATTATTATTATTATTATTATCTTTTGTTTATCTTATAAACGAGATCCAAATTCGGTATTTAATTAATCTTGAAATTAATTGATAAAAATATTTTCCAAAATTAATATTTTTATTTTAATTCCCTGTAATCGAGAATTCTAACTTTATTGTAGATGAAAGGAAAATATTAAGAAACAGTTTAGAGAGTGGTAGAAGTAAATGATCAAATAGAGAAGAACCCAAATGAGGTCTTTACTAGTAGTCTAATAAGCCTTTTATATCATAATTGAGTTAAATTTATCATACAACACTAAATTAACAAAAATTAAAGATAAAATTTCTAAAACAAACTTAATAGTTAATTATCTGCCTATTATAAAATTAGGTAGTTAATTAACTTCTTTTAATCTCTAACAACTCCAACAACAGTTTATTTTATTTCTTCACTCCCCATTCAAAAATTGAAGTCTTAAAACAATAGTTTGATTCTTAAATCTTTAAACTACTTTAACTCTAAAACTTTTGTAAAGATATCTGCATTTTGCAAACTAGATTCAATATATGTTAAGTAAGTAAAACCATATTTATATTTATTCTTTACCAAGTGACAATCAATGACAATGTGTTTCGTTCTCTCCGAAAATACCGAATTTTGTGTAATATGCATAGTTGCCTTATCGTCACAATAAATAACAATATAACATTACTTTAAAATAATAAAGTAGTTAATTTAACCACTATAGTTCATAAACTGTAATAGCCTACTTTTATATTCAATTTCAGCTGAAAATATAGAAATTGTTTGTTGTGTTTTGTGTCTTGGTTTTTCATACAATTAAAACATTTCAAACATATATATAGAATATCTTATAAGTGATTTACATGATGTGATGCTCAATCACTATCTGAAAAAAAAATGTAACAACCAGATCATTGTTAAATGCATAGAAAACACTTACGGAAGGTGTTCTCTTTAGATACATAATCACTTTAGTCGTAGCATCAAAATAAGCTAAATAACTTGTTAATATATTGACTAAGTTGTTAAACAACGGATTTGTGCAACCTGTGTATCTGTATGTTCGTCGTGCCTCTGTGTGTTCGTCGTGCTGCGTATTCGTCATACTGTTGTGTAGATCATCGTCCACTTTTCATAGGTTATCGCGGTAAAATCGTTGTGATCGTTGTGCGAGCACAACGGAAAAATCGTCTAGGATTATAAGCTGTGAAATCAAGAAACATCGGCTAGGATTTGAACAAAGTCGGAAAAAGGGTCGCAAATTATGTGCGCTCTGTGCGATATTTGTGCTCTATGCGACATGTGCGATATGTGCGCTACGTGAGACTTATGTATTGGCCTGTCCAGAATTGTATGAACCGGTTTAAATTAACCTAGTAACTCTTATCGTATTTTTTTTAAATAAATTATGGGATTATATTGAACAAATTTACAAATATTATTTTGTTGTATTTACTATCACAATCATCTTTTCAAATAATTAAAATGAAAATCTAATATATTTTTTTAAGCTAAATCAATAAAAACTCAATAGTTACACTTAGCCATTAATAATATTGATAATTCAAATTGTTTTGGACTTACCAATAGTCACATTAATAAATAGTGTACAACACCTACAGATATAGTTTGTATTATATTTTTTATTTTAACTTGGTAATTTTTTTTTGTTAAACTTTTTCAATGCAAAATGTGTACAGAATTATAAAAAATTAGGATTATACTATAAGTTTGTTTAGATTACACATTGTTAGCTAAATTGTTTTTTTAGATGACCAGTAAGCTAATGATTGATGTCCACGTCATTAAATAAAATGTTAATAACTAGTTAAAATTTAAATCATATACAAAATCAATTATTTAACAATTCTAGATTTGTAGTTTATTGAGAAAGGTATTGGCGGGAAGCATATAAAATAATAGTAGCTGTATACCTTTATATTTCGAAATGATTTTATATAAATTATATTAATTTTTCATATAGCTAGCCCTTACCAAATAATGATATGACTAATTAAGATAAACTTGATAATATTATCACATATATACTCATATTTAAATAAAATATTTAGAAAAAGTAAATTCAATTTATGCATGAAAGTAGACTCATTTTCTTTAAAGGTGTATTGAAGATACTATATCAATCAAAAATAAAATTTGAAAACACAAATAACTCAATTTTATACAAGTACCTTTATTTATTTTTGAAACATTCATAGCTTTTGTTTTGTTATTATTAAAGTGTTTCAATAGTTTTATTTTTTTTCTGAAAAATTTGAAACTTCTTTCAAAATACTTTATGAATTTGAGTTAATATAATGAATTTATATTAGATTAATTTTTTAATTGAGAGTGGGTGCAATCATATTAAATAATTCATAATGGTATAATGGTTTAATGCCACACTAACAATGCATATTACACTATGCATCTAGGGTTGTCAACGAAGTTATTATTAATTTATCATTTCGGTTCAAATCTCGTTTTATTTTTTAGATTTTTTTTATTATTATTTCCGCCCCGTTCTATTTATAGTCATTTATACCATATTCTCTAAATAAAAATAGAAATTATATAAACATATTTTTTAATATAATATATATTATATAATATATTAAAAAATTATATTATTATAAATGAATAAACTTAAAACTCATATAAAATATAATAAATAAATATATTGATAATTTTATATATTTAATTGTGTTTATAGTGTTCATGGCAGAATCGAAGTGAAATCGGGGCAAAAAACACAATACCATCCCGATCAAATCGGGAAAACCCGCCATAAACTAGACAATTCAATTCGGTCACCGCGGGACAGTTTTAAATTGTCATCTTTATTTATATAAACCTTAAAATATTTGTTTGTGTTTCTCATTTTTTTTTTTTCTTCTTTATGATTTTTTATATATATATTTAATATAATTTAAAATAATTGTGTTGAATTGAATTTTGACAAGATTTTAATTTATTTTTTGCCCAACATAAAATAAAATATAATTAACAAAATAATTTATCTCCTTTAAAAAAAAAAAATCGATGCTGAGTATTTGATGAAATACTTGAAATAAATTAAAAGACAGTTTTTCATCTAATTTTGAATCCGCCTCCATCAAGAGAGTTCGACTTTAGGGTTTCAAGTTCTACAGCTATTCTCAATGGATGAACACGTTTCTCTATGGATCATCGACTTTCTTCTTCGACAACCGCTCCACGATTGGGTTATCGACAAGCTTTTAAGCGTTCTCCCTCTCTCTATTCACGATTCGAGCTTAAAGAAGGCGATGCTTGTTCGAAAAATCGTCTCCGAGATATCCAAAGGTATGGCTTCAGAGGAAATGCTTCTTCTTATGGAACACATTGAGGAGTTGGATTACCAGGCGGGTGTTACAGCTTCTGAAGCCATGAAGGCGGCGTATTGTGATGTGGCGGTGGACTGCACAGTTAGGCTGCTCGAGGAGAGTCAGGTCAGGGAAGCGAAATACTACAATGCGGTGGAGAGAATCTGGAGGGGAAGGGTTCTGAAGATGGAAATGGCGGGTAATGTCGGGCTGGTTTCTGACGAGCTACTAAGTTGGAGAGATGATATTGAGGCTTCTTTATGGAATACTAGTGTCGATGAAGATCTGTTGAAGAAGTGGAGAGGCTGTGAAACTCTGAAATCTGTTAGAGTTTATGTCGAAGAAGCGTGGGAAGCTATGGGACCTTCATTTCTTGAGCAGATTAATCAAGTGTTGAAATTCGATCAAGATCTTAATTCTGTTGAAGTTCAAAGTAGTAGTGCAGGTAAAACAATTCTCTTATCATTTGTTTTAATCTTGAATTGAAATGATTCTCTTGGAAATTTTCATGGTTTGATGGAGAAATGCCATTTTCCTTGAACTGGTATTAGATGCTTCAAGTGTTCCTTACAAAGTTTATTCCTGTTGTTTAAGTGGTTTGCATTCTTATTCATTCTTATCACTTATCAAATCTTTTAGCATTATACATATATATTTACAGCATTAGAACACCTAGTTTGTTTTATTTTCACCATGGACCACTTTTTAAATTTGTTTCCCAATGGATATAGAAACATAAAATTCTAAATATGTTCTGACTAAGTGTGTAGTTTAACAAAACTTAAAAGTTAAGAATACTGAATTTTAAGTGTCAAATGTGTTAATAAATGTGGAAAAAACCATATGAAAAGTATCTAAATTTAAAATATTTGCTAAATGATACAAGGGGAAAGGGTTTAGAGTTAACTTCTTGTGGTGGAAGTGAACGGTTAGGATAAGTGGCGGGAATAAAGAAGCGGTTATTAATAGAGTAGGATAAATAGAATGTTAGTTGTCAAGTGTAGTAATGAAATGAATTAGTTGAATACTCTTGTTTATAGTATTTTATTAATAACCACCTCTTTATACCCGCCACTTATCATAACCGTTCACTTTCATTTAGGACATTAACCCTAAAATCTTTTCCATTATATGAATATGTAAGTTGATTTGATAAAATGTGGATTTAGTGTGGGAGAATTATTTATAAAAGCTATTTTAGCCTTATAATGACTTAATTTGATTGAATTTTATGGTTAAAATTGTATTTTGGACGTTCTTACTAATATTACTGAGTTAGTTTTACTAAATTAAACCATAGTTTTTTTGCTTAATTATTTTAACATGAGTTGCATATTATTTATCAAATGAACTTTAATTCAAATAAGCACTAAATTATTTAGATTAAGTGATAAGTTGCCTGTCTAGTTTTCAAAGTCTATCTATCTGGATGGAGAAATTTGTAAAATAAAAGTGTTTCCAAATGTTGCCATAATATGATGGAACTTTTGGGATGTGACACTATTTTTGTATATGCATATTAGAGCACATATCTTAGTAGGAATATGTATCATTGATGTTTTATATGAGTTTGATTCTTCTTCTTGTTTTAAGGTACGGTAAAGGTAATTGGAAGTTCATTTTGAATGTGTATGGAGATATTTTGGTTGAGAGAACTGAGGTGAGATTGTTGTTATGCCGTTTTGGTTGAATGACTTTAATTTTAATATCTTATGTTGCAAGTTAGATAAACAAGTTTTCTTTATTGTTTTAGGTTGATTTGAAGGATAAATGGAGAAACATGACAACACGTGGCTTATGTTTTATTTTGGGAAAACACGTGGCTTATGTTTTATTTTGGGAAAACACGTGGCTTATGTTTTATTTTGGGAAAACACGTGGCTTATGTTTTATTTTGGGAAAACAAGTGGCTTATGTTTTATTTTGCGAAAACAAGTGACTTATGTTTTATTTTGGGAAAACACGTGGCTTATGTTACCCGAAGCACTTAAGTAAACTCTGTGTGGTGGGAAGTCGTTTTGTGGAAGGCTTTTTGTGAAACAAAGTTGTTCTGTATTTTTTAATACAGGTATATATTTATGTGAAAAACAAGGCATGTTTATTTAGGTGTTTGCTCAAATTTTTTGTGCCAGAATAACCATCAGGGTTAAGAAAAATCAGTCTAATACTAAAATCGTCAAATTGATCACAACTGGGAATCCACATATCAAAGGGAAGTTTGATTTCTATAGAGTTGTTGAAATGTGTTTAAGTTAAAATGAATAAATATACATAATTTGGTTATAACTTATATTTTATATACTTAAGATATTTATAACTGTCAGGTTAAGAAAAACCAGTCAATTGTTTTCACTGAAATCGGTAAGTAGTGACACTCAAATCGATCACATAACTGGGAATTGACAATTCACAAATTGGTTTTCGGAATTCAGCAACTTCCTTTCCCTTTTGAGCTCTATAGAATTTTGAGTGCAAGTTTTTCTTTTGTGAACGTATTCAAATTAAAATTAATAACTATAGATAATTTAGTTAACTTATATTTTATACTTAAAAATATTTATCTTTGTTTTTTGAAGTAAAATTTAAATATAATTGTATTATTTAAAAATATTTTTTTCTAAAAACGAATAAAATTGATATTTCGGTTACACCTCTACTGCAAATAATGAGTATTTTTAAATATATATTTTTGGTTCACAAGACAATGTAAGTTTTTTATGTGATATTATAGCCTTTAAACTTAAAAGACTTCCTCAAGCTATATGTTAGTATAAGTTTAAACTTGAGCTACCTCTTTATACAGGAGATGAAGTGATTGCCTTAAATAAAATGAAATAATAAAAATAATATTATCTATCAAAGTATATACGATGAAAATATATTTGACTATTGATATTGAGAGCTGAGGATGTTAAAATTATTCATTGTGGTCATCTTTGTCAAGGAAATTCAACACAAAACCGCTAACAATTCTTCTGGCTAAAGGGTTTGGGATAGATCGACATAATCGTCCATCAATATATACAACAATACGAGACAACACAAACTTCCCAATTCCCCATCTCCAGACAAATGCCACTTTCTGTTTGCCCGTGTGGATGAAACTGCTTTCTCATTACTCCTCTCGATTTTCGGCTTCAAGGTCATTATCCTGGTTACAACGTTACCTGTCTATTTTCTTAGAGCACGAATAGCAAAATTGACGAACAATGTTCACACAAGGTCAGTATCGTTGGCCCGAATTTCCATTCCTACACCACATTAAGTACACAAAACGAGAATATTATGTAAGCCCTTGGTGATCTAAACTTAAAACGAATATGGTGTTTACAATATTTTTCTTTTGTATACGGGTTCAGACGAGAAACAATTAATAAATTTTTAAATTTGTCTTTAGCTAAATTTAGTTTTCAGAGATTGGGTGGAAACACTTTTGTTTTTCTTTACGTACGAGTAGACGATTCCATATTTAAAAACAATATATATACATATGTTTATGTTTGGCTAAATTTCATTTTCAAACTTTTAAGTATTTGAAGTGTTTCCAGATACAAGAACAAACACAATAAGTTCCAACACAATAAGTTCCAGTGGGCCATTTGGAAATATGTATTCACTTATTGTTTATGTATCTGTATCTTGATATGTTTTCAAATTTGGAAAACTTTTGTTTGTGTCTAGAAACATTTCCAGGTACAAAAACAAAACCAGATACATAAACATTTAGAAATGAAATTTAGTGAAAATACTTTTTTTTTTTTGACTTTTCTTATCTCAAATGTTATACAAAAACATAAATAAATTTATGTGTTTATCTCTGACAGTTATGTTTCAAAATGTTCATGCATTTGGAAACTCTTCCAAATACAAAAAAACAAAAATGTTTCCAAATGGGGTTTTATTATCTCATCCAAATAGGTTTTGGGATCCATAATTTTGTACCGCACTTGTATTCTTACTATACATAGATTTTAACAAAAAGGTTGCGATGTGAGAAAAAGAAACATACACTGTCCCCATGCTGGTGGTGCAGAGGTCTAGAGGCTGCATAAGTATCTCCTTTCAACAATGCCTTGCTTATGAGGAAGCTTTTAACACGGTTCATGATCTCTTCTATAAATAAGTGAACTGTTTGGAGGAAGGTTTTAAAGAGTAACCTGTTGACACTTTGGTGTTACATGAAAAAGAAATTTAGAATCAGAGTTTTGCAACAACAAGCTGACAACTGCAAAAGGTACTAGTAAAAATCGGATGACATGGGTATTACATTAAATTACTAATTCAAGCTGACATTGAAGAAAATAAGTGACATATTTACCTCACCAATTCCAGGACTTCTATCAAGCTTGACTTTTCTATCAGGGCCTCCTTCTATAAGTAGTGCATTACCCAGGACCGACGGTTCCATTGCTAACTTCAATATTCCATGACGGAAACCACTTAACTGAAAAAGGTTAAAATGCTTCGGAATCAAAATTCTCAAAAATCAATCATTATTAAAGTAGTAAACATTTCATGTGATATTAAAAGAATGCTGCAGTTAAAGATACAAAGCTTACCAATCCATTAAAACCATTTGCTTCCGCACCTTTTAAAACAGAGTCTGATATTTCAGTGACAGCTGAGAAAAGTATGTTTGAACGAGCCATTTTCATCTGCACAAAAGTCATATCAATTACCTATGGTAAGACCTGGAAGACTGATCGAACCACTGGAAGGATCAAAAAAGATATCGAGGGAAGAGGATGCCGAGTCATCAAAAATGGAAGCAAAAGCTGGAGGAAGTAAAGGCTTCCTTTGGCAATGTAGACAGCCCTTATTGCATACCTAGTAATTTATAGAAAAGTGCAAGTCATTTTCAAAATCTAAACCTGGACATTATTGAAAGATAAACATGAAGTCTATTAGACACACCATGAATAATGTTGTGCACACTTTATAATCAATTCTTTAGTTGTCAGGAAAGCATGACTAACCGAAACACCATTTAGCTCCACATGCATCTTTTTTATGGAAGGAATCTAGAAGTAGGAGAACCGGCATTAGTACATGACAGAAACTATGCACAGTACCAAGAACTTTGAAATAAGTCAGTACATTAATCACACTATGGACCAATGATCTCAATGTTTCCTGGGTTGAGCTATAACTGGAATATGATGAATCACCTGGGATGAAGTTTGCAATGATCTGTTGTAACATGGGGAAACACTTGTAAGTCACTTCCCATGATGGAGGCATAGTTGAATAAACATTTACTGAACCTTGGCCAGAAAAAGAGAACATATAAAAATTCAAGAAGAAACCTTTATTGGATGTACTTCAAAATGATCAAAGTAATATGGTTGACTCGGACTATTATCGAGGGACTTTCTCCAAAAAGGAACAAGTCTAAGAAGTGTCTCTTCATCGAGGTTCAGATCAAGTGGCTGCAGATATAATAAACATATAAGTGAAGCTGAATATGTATACAAAGAATTCTGGTAACAACATTTAACATTAAAATATAGGATTCGACTTCATGATTTAATTGAAGTCATTGAAATATATTTCCTATTACCTGGAGAACTATTGAAGGATACTTGATTAGTTTGGCATTGGAGTTGGAAGAAGGTAGGATGACCACTATTTGGATCATATTAACATTAAAGTCATAGTGGTCAAACTGATGCCTACGAAGGATTGCTGCATAAGGGGCTCCAATCCTCTTCTGATCCAAACTGAGTGACTGCATATAAGGAAGGTAGATCAGAAAATGGAAATCAAAGATGACCACAAGATGTATTTAGTACCTGCACTCTGATCCATCTAACATAGCAGTTAACATACTTAAATCAGAATTGCGAGGGACATTTGAAGGAGTTAGTGTGCTATTATGTATCGATGAGTTATAAATATTCCTTTGATTTTGGTGGATCTTTAATATGAATGGTTTGTCTCTCTTTGGATAAACTAATTGCTTAAATTTCGTTGAGGTCTTAGCATAGATGATTGATAAGAGGTGTTAGCATGTCCACAAATTCTTCTTGTACCCGTGGGTAAAAGTGTTTCCTAGACAAAAGAAAACAGGATGAATATAAGAGTAGGAGGAGGGTATGAGATTAATTATGCGTTGATTACAATATATGTGTGCAGGTGATGGCTCACTTATTTTCTTCTGTTTTGGATACTCATTATAGTTTTGCCTCATTGGAAGAAGCAAATCATGGACATGTAAATCAAGAATTTGTTTCAGATGATTCTGTTAATTACGAGACATCTACAATTTGGGGAAGGGGGTTATCATTTTATACGTCTCTTCCTTGATATCAATTTTGTACTGCAATCATCTACTTTAATCCTTTGTATCTCCAAGAAAGGAAGTGATGCCAAGACTTCAGTGTTTACTTTTGATGCTGAAAGGAGCGAAAAGTTATCTATTTATGGTGTGCCTGACCATGGAATTCTCACTTCTGTGCGTCAGATATCCTTGCAATTATTCTGTGAAGAGCAGGATGTGAAATTTCGTAGCGATCTTAATGAATTTCAGGCGTTAATTTTCATAGATCAGAGTAAGATTGGCAGTGCAACTGATGCACATGAACTTGGAATGATATTGGACTCTTTGAATTGCTTGTATGAAGCATATTTGCCTCATTTTGAATTCTCTTTGGAATTATCATATCTTCAGAATGACATATGCTTAAGCAGTGGTAGTGCAGTCAATGGTGCTTCTTCTAGTAGAGAAATTACATGCCTGGATATCCCTTCCAGATTAAATGGCGGGTCTTTAAGTTTACAGGGTCACTATTGGAACATAAAGTTGATTTCAGTCCAGCTACTGATACACCAGATTCTGGTCACTGGATTGTTATAGACCTTGCAGTTGGTAATATATACGCGACTGTTTTCACACTCAAACGTCTCTTAGTTGGGATTGAAAAATCTGATAACCTCAAACTGTCAATTACCGTTGGACGAGAACTTCAGATAACATCTTGCAAAGCACAGGTGTTGAATTGCATTTCTGAATATTAAATACATGTAAATTTGTGCCTATATTATTGCAACTTGTGCATAGTCATAAGGATAAAGGGGCACATATATACACATGAACTTTCTTAAAAGGGGCAAATTTATTCATGAACATGCACAAACTACTTTAACTAGTCCCAAAATACCCAATATGCCTTGTTTCCATTATTAATGTTGGTACCAAGAAACTAAATATCTTTCCCCACCCAAGCCCACAAAAATTAATATTGACATAAGATGAATGGTTAATTCTGCACTAGTTAAGTAGTTATTGGTTATATTTTTGTCTCAAACGATCATTCATATATTTGTACCTTATGGAAAAGTTCATGTGTATATATGCCCTTTTAGCCTAGTCATAATCTGTACTATGAATAGCCAGCAATTTTCTGTGCTTGTAATTGCTTTGATGTCAGATTCAAGAGCTAAAATGTGATGTTGATTTTCATTTCAACCTTAAAAGGGAAAATACCAATCAGAAACTTTTGGCCAAACTCTCGCGTTTCTCTGTTTTGTCTAAACTCTTGCTTCAAGGAGATGAGCAGATCAACAAAGTCCAGATTCCTCATTTTTCTTTGCCACAATCAAGCAATTATCTTTATAAGGCAATGGATGTGGAACCTACTGCGGTATACCAACATAGAGATGGGATCAAGTCAGTTGATGACGAAAACCATTCAAGTATGCCTGTTTCTCAAGAGAAATCTTATGGAGACAGTTTGCCATCTGGAGTCCATTTAAGTCAACAAAACTGTATCTTAAAAAAGTTGCATGCTTCTCTTTTCGTTGAAAGGTCTATGTCAAACGGTGGGATTGATTTTCTTTGTCTGAGCCAAGCTTGGAGTGGAACTGGTTCCATAGAAGGTTTTGACATTACAGTTTCCCTTCTTGAACTAGATGTAAGCAACATTTTCTCTCTTTTTTTTTCCCGGAGGGTACAATGTATTATGTAAGTTAAATAAATAAATCTCCAACTGCCACTTACAAGAAGAAAAAATGCAAGGCAACTGCATGCAAGAATTTCGATATACACTGAACATCCAAAATTGAAGCAACCTAACAGTCAGAAACAAAGAACCCGAAAAAAGAGCAAATCACTTTGAACTTCACTGAGACAAAAAAATGCACAGCCTAAAACCTAGCAAGAAGATAGCTATGTTCATATCACATTCCTTACAAATAAACTAGTTGCGGTAATTGTACGGACAAGAACTTTTAGTCTTGATCTTATTGTAGAGGACCACAAAAGTCCAAAATTTTGATCTTTTTATGTTTCCAAAAGTTTTGCTCTTTCTTTCAAACTAGACCTCATGCACAACAGAACACCTAATGGTACTTAGAGATCAAAACCCTTCTTTCGTCCGTCCACGAGGCTGTAAAAAGTGTCATTTCATATACTAGGAACCCCTAAGATCATAAGATACTTCATCATATTCTTCCGAATTACCCTTTGTGAACTAGAAATCAAGCATAAGATGTTCAAGGCTTTCATGTGACAACTGTATATGGGCACACCATGTCCAGTAACTTAGGTAGCGCGGTATTATTTGTATAAGTATAAGTTGTATGAGGTATAAATTATATAGGTTATTAGTGTTTGGTAGAGAGTATATAAAATATGTATAAATTATATAAAGTTTTATTATTTTGTGTTTGGTTAGTGGTATAAGAAAGTAATACACAATTTTTTAAGACTATTTTACCTTTATATCTATTTAAATTATTTTGTATTTTTATTCTAATATTTATCTTATAAGTATTTTTATTATTAATTGTATTGAAATTAATACAAAAATAATATATAATTATCATATAAATGCATTTTTAATATTAATATATTATTTTATATATAATTTCTTATAATTTAATTTATATAATTATATAAATAAAACTTATTTATAAATGAATTAATATTTAATAATTATTTTTTAAATTTATATATAAATATTATATATATAAAAAAATATTAATTGTTTGTCTAAAATAAATATTAATACTAATAATTTTATAAAATAATATTTAAAATTAAAATGGTATAATTATAAATTAGTTTCAAAAATAAATTATATAGATATAAATTGTATTAATTAATAGTGTAATAATTTATATTATTATTATTATTATATTTTAAATATAATAAAGAAATTAAAATTTTAATAATTATAAAACTAAAGGTTAAAAGTAGAATATTAAACTTTATAACTAGAAAAAGTAGTTACTATTTTATATCCTTTTAAGGTATAAATTATACCTAAATAAACATGTACATATAAATAATAATCAATCAAACAACAAATCTAATTTACTATAGATATAGTTAAGGATGGCAATTTAAAACTGCCCCGCGAAAACCAAACTGAATTGCCCCGTTTGGGACGGTTTTTCCCCGAAATCGAACGAGTATGGAGCGAGGATGGTATTTGTGTCCCCCGCCCCGCCCCGCCCCGCCCCGATTTCACCCCGTTTTCACCGCGATTCTGTCCCGAATACTATAAACATACTTAAATATATTAAATCACCAATATATTTATTTATTTACTATATTTTATAAGAGTATTAAAATTATTTCTTTATAATAATATAAAATTTTAATATATTATAATATATATTATATTAAAAAATTGGTTTATATAATTTTATTATATAATATTTATTTATTTATTTTAAATAAAAATTATTAACGGTGCCCCGCGGGATTCCCCGAAACCGAAAAAACCGAACGGGGCGGAGATGATAATTTTATTCCCCGCTCCAAACCGCCCCATTGCCATCCCTAGATATAGTTATACTATAACTACATTCTTATACTCATAACAAACATAGAAGTAGTTGATTTCAATAGTAGCCCAGGATTGTTTTCCCAAAAAAATCGATAGCTTCTTTACGAACACCGTTATGGCATGAGCAACACTTTCTCACATTTTACTCTCTTAAACTTGTCAGCACCGCACAGGATACAATGGCGGCATAATTTCATGTCTTGCAATGTAAATTTCTTGATTAAAGATCAAGACATATAATTAAGACAATGAGATTGAAAACGCAAAAATCCAGATATGCCTATTTAGCTTTTAATCTGGTATTTATATTATATTAAAATATTACAATAGTCCTTGTATTTAATTAGTATATTCAAAATAAATATAAATTAATTGTTTTTATTACATTATTTCACATCCCCTCCTCAAAATAAACATCTCTCAAGTTCATCTTGTCTCGGAGGCTGAAAAATAAACCACGACCTAAAGCTTTTGTGAATATGTCAGATTCATGTATATTTAATAGACATGTAGAGGTTGAATAAAACATTGTTTAAAGTTATCTCTAACAAGGTGACAATCTATATCTAAATGTTTCGTTCTCTCGTGGAAGACCAGAATTTTAGCAATATGAATTGCAACTTCATTATCACATCGAAGTGGAATTGGTAAACTCACTTTTGTGTTAAAATCGTTCAACAAATAAGATATCCACTTTAGCTCACAAACTGTAGTGACCATACTCCGATATTCTGCTTTAGTGGTCGACCGTGATACCGTAGTTTGTTTTTGTCTTCCATGATACCAAAGCTCCTCCAAATTTAATGCAATAACCTATGAGAGATCTCCGACTATCTGTACATGTTGCCCAATCAACATCTGAAAAACCCTCAATCATATAGTTAGAATTACAAGGGTAAAAAAGTCCTAATGAAGGCGTGCCTTTAAGTATTTAACGGCATAAAGTTGTCTCCCAATGAACTTTTAATGGTTTATGCATATATTGACTCAGCTGTTGAACCCTAAAACAAATATCTGGTCGAGAGAATTGTAAGTAAATCATTTGTCTTATTAGTCTTCTAAAATTTTAAATTATACCATATTTAAAAATATATATTAATAATTAATAGTGGAAGTACTTTCCTAATCATATTTATGGTAAGGTCCAATATTTAAAAATATATATTAATAATTAATAGTGTCTTTAGCTAGGAAAAATAAAAATAACTGGAAGATAATTCGAGGAAAATGACTTGATGGTATTAAATATTATTTAACTATATATAATATTGAATAATTTTGTTGAAAAAATAAGTTATATTATTATTTTAAAATAATTAATTTGATTATATTTAGATTTATTTTAATTTATACAATGTTGATGTTAAATTTTAAAAATCATTAATAAAATTCAAATAACATTATATATTTTTTTAAACCTACTATACCAAGGTTTGAAGCTGAGATCATAATAAATATTACCATTAAATCAATTAGACTAACTATTTTTTTTTATTAGACTCATATTAAAAACTGGAACACCATATTATCAATCTTCCTGAATAAAAATTTGTTGAATTTTAATGGATTTTATTCCTTAAATTAACTCACATGTGTACTATAAGAATTCAATAGAGCAATAATAACAAATGAGAAAGATTGAAGCTATTTTTCAAATCAATATTAATTTATTGACATAGTTGGACTTTTACTGTAAAAAAATGGAGCTTGTTTGATGCCCATTAACTAAACCATTTATCACTTTATTTTTATTTACATAATTTACAACGGTCATATTCTTCTTCTTCAACGGATATATTTTCTTGATAGTACATCATTTCTTGGATCTGATTGGTTTGAAGATCCGATTAGTACATCAGGTGCTTTGATAGATCATCATGGAATTTAATGATGTTGATACTTTCCAAGAAGCAGATTATAAACGGGTAGATTTGTCTTCTACTAATTTGACCATCTAGAGTAGCGTGATAGATATTTGCCTCCAATTTACTGTTATCGGACTTATACCGAAGTAGGTGTCTGGATTATTTGGGCAGGATCCTGCTCCCAAGAAGTTCTTATCAGACTTGTATAAAAGAGGCAATGATACAGTCTGTACATGTGAAGGCTCCCTTCTGTATTTACCAGAATTGTTCTACCTATCACTGAATAGAAACTGTTGGCTGTGCTTAGTGTAATGTTAACTTATCATATACCGGTTCCTCTTCTTGGATTAGACTGGTCAGACTACCGATATTGAATTACCGATTTCACCTTCTTATAATAACTGGTTAAGTTACCTTTGGATTTATAATATCGATTATATATATTAACTAAGTGATGGAAAAACCGATTCCTCATATAGTACTAAGGTGATAGAAAAATCGATTCCACTTCCTTAGGGAAAGCCGAGCATAAAACCGATTACATTACCGAAGATATAGCCGAACGCGCCTTCTTTATAATACCGAAGAATAAAACCTGTTTTGCTGAATAACCGACCATTTTACCGATTATAAAACCGACCGCGTAGCCTTTATAGAACTAAGTGTAAAAACGATTTTTCTTAAATAGTCGAACATACGAGTAACCGAATATAATACCGATCAAATAACCGATTAAAAGCTAGTTGCGTCGTCTTTTCACTACCGAGAATATGACTAGTTTTCTTAAATAGTCGAACATACAAATAGCCGAAGATAAGACTGATCATAAGACCAATTTACGTCTTCTTTATAGAACCGATCATAAAATCGATTTGCTGAGTTTGTTTCCTTATTTTCCTTTAAGACAAGACATAACAGTTCCGGTATTTCTTTATCTGTACAAAAATTAACTTGGTTAGTTTTGTTTAGATATTTAATTACTACTAATTTATCTAACAATTTTTTCCTTTTTAATTATTTAATCTAATTATTCAAAACTTGTAATCGTTGGTCACTTAAGCTAATTTTAATTTTAACAATATTCAAAACTTGATTAATTAATTTGAAGAATGATGGTTTGGTTTCTAACATAAAAAAGATATTAAGGAAATAATTGGACAAACTACTGTAAATTTGCATTTGTTAATGCACATTATATATATATATATATATATTATCGAAGATATTAGAAATAACGGCATAAACTACCGCAAATTGTATTGCATCATTTTCAAATATTAAACATTTGAATTTAATTAAGATTGAGTATTGCAAACTCAAGTGTGGGTACATTTGCAAGAGTTAATGCAAACTAATCATATATATATATATATACACGAAGATATTGAAATAATTATTTACAAAAACACTTAACCATAGTTGGTTACAGTTTTATAGAATAAGGGATTTTTTTCAATATTTTGGGTTTTAATTAGTGCAAAATTGTTGGGAACCAGTATTGTACTCATAATGTAAATTTGCAATTGGTCGATTTGCAATATATTTAGTATAATTACAGTTTTAGTTGCGAGCCTCCTGAATAATTCTGGATAATGACTAACTATCCATTTTAAATGAAATAATAGACCATCTTTTGCAAATCCACATACTTTATGTAGTGCTCAAATTTGAAAAATATATTTTAGGTCAATTAATCTTTAAATGATACAGTGTTCTTTTGATAACTTAATTTAATAAAATAATTATATATATTCATGTTTTTATATTAATTGTTTTGCATAATTAATTAATATTGATACTTAAATTACTATATAAAAATAGCAAGACAGAGAGACTTATTAGCATGTTATGATTATCATTAAAAATACATAGATTAGAAGTTGTGATTTATTACAAATCATTTCAAAAGACTTATACAATATCTAAATATAAGTTCATAACTCATTAGAATAATTTAAATTGTAAAAGTTAATGTCTAAAAAATAAAAGATAAAAAATAAAATGTTTGATTTTCAATTAAAATATTTTTAAGTTAAAATAAAAGTTATATTCTCATTTCTCAATTTTTTTTTTTTATATATATATATATATATATATATATATATATATATATATATATATATATATATATATATATATATAGATCTGCATGAATCCAGATCTTCTGCTACCGATTGCCGTGTTCCTCTGTGGCGGACTAATCAGATTGCAGCATTATTATTTTAATAATAATTCAATCTGGGTAGGAGACGGAGGGAGGGAGAATCCGGAATCCGGGTTTAGTCCCGGGTTCACACAAGACGCCGTTAACGGCAACGCCTGTTAACGCCTGGAAATTAATATAATAATCATATGATACCCAGATAAGATATCTTCGCTCAGGGCACCGTGTTAGAGGGAAGGGTGAGATGCGATGGGAGCGAAGATCTACACGCCCGTTGCCCTGACCCTCATGTAAACCCCCCATACCCACCCATACAATTACCCATCTATGTAAAGACCAAATTGACAGGGATTTTATATTTCCGTTTATTAAATATTAATTTAATTTATTGAAAATCACATGCAGCGATATAATATTCGCTTCAAGTAATTCATTCATTTTTTTTAGGAATTTTATTTAATTTTTTATTTCATTTTTTTGGCTTGGAGAATCTCAGGAGCGAAGATATATTTGCTTCAATTAATTTTAATAACTATATTTCCGTTCATTAAATATTACTTCAATTAATTCATATTTTTTTTATTAATTTTATTTAATTTTGTTATTTATTTTTTTTTCCTAGAGACCCTCAGGAGCGAAGATATATTTGCTTCAATTAATTTTAATAAAAACATCATGTAAACCCCCCAACCCACCCATGAGAAGACCGTTTGCCTTCGATGAAAATTCAATTACCCGTCTATGTAAAGACCAAAATGACATGGATTTTATATTTCCGTTTATTAAATATTAATTTTATTTATTAAAAATAACATGCAGCGATATAATATTCGCTTCAATTACTGGTCTCTAATTTTTTTTATTTTTTTTATTTAATTTTTTTGGCCTGGAGACCCTCATGAGCGAAGATGTATTTGCTTAAATTTATTTTAATGAAAACATCATGTAAACCCCCCAACCCACCCATGAGAAGACCGCCTGCCTGCCATGGAAAGACACTTACCCGTCTATGTGAAGACCAAAATGACAGGGATTTTATATTTCCATTTATTAAATATTAATTCAATTAATTGAAGATGACATGCAGCAACCGAACAAATCTTCGCCTCAATTACTGGCTAATTTTTTTTTTCCGTTTTTTTTTTTTCCGTTTATTATTAAATGTTAATTCAATTAATTTAAAATGACATGCAGCGATATAATATGCGCTTCAATTAATTCATTAATATTTATTTTTTTTTATCTAAATTTTTTGGTTGGTAGAGAATATTTGTTCGCCTACACCATGTTCCATATAAAATGGATTGAATAGTCGCTTCTCGAGCGAACACTTATTCGCCCCTGGTCCCTGTGTCATGTGACATGGAATGAATAGTCGCTTTTCGAAAGAAGACATGTTCGCCCCGGTCACATGAATATATATACCCCCTAATATGATTATTTTATAATCATTTCCGCCCGATTCATCTCTCTCTCTTCCTGCCTCCTTTCACGCCGATTCGCAACCGGCTCCCCGTCGACCAAACCAGAATCAACATCTTCACGACTCCACAATGGTACGTATTCCTGAATAGTAACTTTTCATATTTAGGATTATGGAACTACTAAACTAGAATATGTTATGTGATGTTGTTGTCTCGTTAATCTTTAGGAAACCCTACTCTCAAAATGTCACCTTCAATGTAAATCCATCGTATTTAGGAAAACTTACCTAGTGTTAGGTTTTGGGATATTATTTCCATGAAACCCTAGTACATACTAACAAAGACAGTTTTTTTTCATGCACGTGCATGCAACCGCCACAACATCCGTCCAAAACTTTGGCAAAGACTGGATTTTATGCCCAAATCAATTAACAAGTGAAGAGATAGTACTATTCTTGACATATCTCCCTTTTTTCCATATTGTTTAAGTTTTCATCCTGTTTATCTGAAATATTTATGATTGTTCTTAAACAGCACTTGATGCAACAATATGCTAACACATGTGGTGCCACGGTGACAATGAGGTGGCGAGACGATGTGACCCACGTCATAGCATCCACCGATTCTAATGGTGGATGCGGTCGCACTATCAAAGTATTGAAGGAAATATTGAACGGGAGTTGGGTCCTTACCATTGATTGTGAGACTCTGTTATTCTTAACCCTTTACTCTTAACTGAATATTCATTTTCACATATATGAAACTAAAAATACCTATTGCTTTTGTACAGGGATAAAATCATCAATCAGATTTAACTGTTACGTGGACGAGGAACCATACGAGGTGCAGCGAGATAATCATGGGACTGTGGGCGGTCCAAGAGCTGGCAGAATGCGGTATTTGAACAATGTAAGTTTTGTCTTATTCCTACTCCTCCTCCATATGATATTCAATTCTCTATGATTACTAAAAATGTTTTGTATTTTCTTTCAGCTGCCGAAACTGTTCGACAGTTACACCTTCATATTTGCAGGGGAATTCATCCCGGCTTACAAACTGGATCTTATGGGGTTTGTAATTGCTGGAGGAGGTACAACTAAAGAAATGGAGAATCCATTTGTCGAGCCCGAGGACGACAAAACTATAGTTGTATACGACAAGTCTCGGCACGATGTTAATGAACTTGTTTGGGTATTTGAGGCAGAGAATCCTTTGAAGACATATTTGGATGTGTTTGGTGTTCCTCACACAAGCTTGCTAGAATCCATTGCTGCTTGTGATTTGCAGCCTTTGTTGTTGTAATAGACATGTGTTGGTTGAATTTGTTACTGAATATTTGAATATTTTGCATTCTTGAATTTGTTAATGTCATATTTGATTTCAGATTTATCTTTTTTGTTCTTCGAATTGTGTTTTTTTAAAACACCAGCCTTATATTAAACTAAATCTTGAAACATGAAGAAATAATGTATAACTTGAAGTATAAATTTTTATTCATTTACTAATACATAGCAATCTATGTAAGTTAATCGCCCCTAATGTGATAAATAATTAATATGTTTTAAAACAACTGTCAAAATAATCTTTCTAAAACAATTGTGAAAATAATAATGTGAAGAAATCTTCGCTTACTGATTGATTGATTGATTTATTAATATTAATTCATAATAATTTTAGTCATTTAATTATTAAAATGAAATAATTTTTTTAACAAGTCACCTCACCGCCACCTAACACCTGCCACCTTTTCATTAAATGCTGCATGTAGCAAGCCATGCTGCTAAGCTAGACAAAGTTTGTACTGTTCTCTCTCTCACCTGTACGACCATTTCTTCGCCGAAGTGATACTCCATTGTCTACCATCGACCTCTCCTTCGCCGGAGACTTCATTATAATATCAATCCATCTTCCTAAATTAAAAAATGGTATGTTTGTGAATGTCATCTATACCTTCTTTACTTTTCGTCCTAACCTTTTTTATGTTTTTTGAATACTCGACATGAAATGTTCTGTTCTGGTTGATTTTCAGGAAGGAACACATATGAGCGAGAATGATATGAACGAGAATGATATTAATGATTTAAGGTAACATGGTGGTTTAACTTCTCTAATTTGCTTTGTGTGTGGTTGATGGTCCTCTCAGCTCCCTGGACACGCCAAATGTACTCGTCTATGTTTGTCATATTGAGAAATCCATGTTGGAGGGTAAACAAAAGAGCATCAAACATTGTACATCCATAGAAGCTGTCGCAAATGTGGAAGGCCATATGAGGATCTTGATTGACAGGCAAAATCATGAGTGCAAGACTACCACACCTAAGGATTGAAGCAAAGTCCTCTATCGTCGGGCATATGTGCATTTCCCCAATAACAAAAGAACGAGAGTCCGTATTCCATCTGCTTTGCATGTGGGCCATCAGTCCGTCGTTAACGTTTATTCGTAATAGAGGTAGAATCTCATCTACATGATAGACACTAAAAGGGACAGGGTCATCGTTGATCAGACTTAAGTATCGCTCCAGCTGTTGCTGCGATAAAACCAGCATGTCTGGGTCCATCTCTACATCCATCTTATGAGTTTTACACTAAATGACTGAAGGAAAGACATCGGTAGATAGAGATTTGGGAAGGAAAGAGTCAAAACAGAGAGAGAGAGGTGAGAGTGAGAGTGGAGTATGAGAGTGAGAGTGATGGTATGATAGTGATGATGTTGATACAGCAGTAGTTGAAGTAATAAATGAGTTTTCATTCTTGAATTGACATCAATACATAACTCCGGTAGGGGCATTACATGTTGCGAAGATATCTTCGTATTATAATTTTTAGTTCATGTAGTTACGAATATATATTCGTCTAGGAATTTGCAAACATATATTGAAGAAGATATCTTCGTCTCTTAATTTCAAAATATGGATTACACCAAAAAAGAACATAAGAAGATATCTTCTTTTAGGAATTTGAAAATTTATAGTTAAGAGGATATCTTCGTTTAGGAATTTGCAAACATATAGTGAAGAAGATATAGTCGTCTCTTATTTTCAAAATATGGATTGCACCAAAAACAAACATAAGAAGATATCTTCGTTTAGGAATGTGAAAATATATAGTTAAGAATAGGGGCACAAGAAGGCATAAGAATATATCTTCGTTTATGGTTTTAGAAATATGGGCACAAGAAGACATAAGAATATATCTTCGTTTATAAACTTGAAAACATGTAGTTAAGAATATATCTTCGTTTAAGAATTTTAAAACATACACTTACAAAATTAACCTCGTTTATGATTTTAAAAGTATGGGTACAAGAAGACATATCAAACATCAATACATTATAAGTTATAATTACATATCAAACATCCATACATTAAATTTTAATATCTCAATTGACCTGTGTAAACATAAGAATTACTGTACAAGTATAATTCCGTATAACACATACAAATCTCTAATATCTTGATCTAATTGCAGTCTTTAACTTAAACCTATTGACATTGTGCTCCGACGTAAGAATTCTGTATAAATATTTTATTCTCAATGTACTCAAAGCTTCTTTGGCCTTCAAAAGAACAAGAGAAAGTATAAGAACATTTCAAATTGTTAAATGTCAGAGAATAACATATGGTATAACACTTACATTATTATCGTTGATGTCAATAGACCAACCCTTCGTCACTCCTCTATATGTTTCCATATGTCTCATTAAATATACCCCACAGTCTGTCTTGTTTGTTTGGTCTTGCCAAGGCAGCTTTGGGGCCGTTATCCGGTATTTCTTAACCTTTTCCACAATTCTTTGTATGCTTTGCATTTCCAAGAAAGTCGAAAAACTATCTAGTTGTTTCCTCAAATGTACATACTTGTCCAAAATTTTCATTCGAGGCGGACGACCGGAGTTGTCTAGTACAGTGATGTTGGAGTCTTTGATATTCACACACACAAGAAAGAAATGTCGGGAAATGACGACAGGTAGGAATATCTGCAAAAACAACATAAACATTTGTTATTTTATGGCATTCTCGTTACTTGGAATTGAGGGATATGTACATACCAGGTCAGCGAAGATGAGGTATTCTTTTGTGACATGGTAGTTTCTCATGTCTTCTTCAAGGGATTGACAAAATAAGGTGCAATCATACTGCAGATTAACTTGTAAAATAAGGGTGGAGACTCAAAGTCATGAACATTGAAGGATACATAGCACAAAACAAGAGAAGCACTTACATGTGCAATGGATGAGAAACAAATTATTTGTGGTTCATGCCTTGGCAACCTACGGCATTTGGAGTGCACAATTATGGACCAAGCGTCCACCACTTCGCTTGCAATTTCTTCACCAAGTTTCATTGTACGAAAGAGTTGACGGGTGATATTTCCCGGTGCACCTTCGTACAGAACGTCACTGCAAAACAGATTCATTTAGAAGAACATAACTAACTAATTTCATATTTCAAGTTTCTAAAAGCATGCGAAGTAACTTACAATGGAGGCAGGTCTTGATCAAACACAAAATCGGCGAATCTCTGTTCCTTGTTGGTTATTTTGTGGTCCAACATATCCGCAACCTCTTTCATGTAAGGGGATCGAAGGTGCACAGGAATTTTCGTGATCTTCCTCTTCGGATATTCTCTAATGTTGATGCGTCCCCCCCCCCCCATCATCTTCATCTTCATCTTCATAAGATTCAACGGCCTTAGAAGCCTCAACATGTTCATTGCCTTCACCCTGATCATTTGGTGCAACAGACTGAGCTTGGGGTTCCGCAACATGTTCCTTCCCTTCAACCTGATCATTTGGTTCAACATGCGGAGCTTTGGGTTCCTCAACCTGTTCCTTCCCTTCACCCTGATCATTGTCTTCAACGGTGGGTGTCTGCAATTTGTCTACCTCATCCGGTTCCTTCCCTTCACCATGATGATCAGTTGGTTCAACAATGGGTGAGGCATCTGTGTTGGGCAGAACTGCATCCTCAGGTTCGTCTTGTTGAGCAGGGGGTGACTTGGCTTCAATGTGCTGAAATGCAGCGTCTACATCTTCCTGTTCAACAAGGAGTGATTCATCTTCAATGTCCTGACCTACAGCATCAAGATCTTTCGGTTGAACAGGGAGTGACTGAGCTTGATTGGGCAGAACAACATCATCGAGATCATTCGGTTCAACTAGTGCTGGTGGATTGTCTGCATTGTCCTCCACTGCAGTCTCACAGGTGTATTGAACCGGGGGACTATTGATTTTCAAGCCCGCACACTGTAAAGTGTCCCCAAGTGCCTCACTTGGAGGATCTTCCACACCTACACGAACCTCAACATCGTTCACCACCTTCAAGTGTTTCATGAACCCTTCAGACTCTCTTAGGTTCAGGAAACCGGCCTCAAAAAAAGGCTTCGGATCGATGTTGCGTTTCTCCAACTCCACTGATAGGTAATTCAGCTGTTGGGCTGTATCTTTAAAAGTTTGCAGGATTTTGGATGTCAATATCTGTACATCATGAAAAACAGATTTCATTAATCTTGAAAACAGGATAATAAAGAACAATGGGAGTCAATTTCTTGTTTCCACATACCTCATTATCGTCTTCTTTTACTTCAACCGAGTCAACTGGATTCTCGGGTTGTTTACCTGCTAGGCGCGCCCTTGCCCTGCCCAGCCCAAAACCACCGGCACGAACTTCTAAGTTGGTGAACTCTAACACTGTGACGTCATCCCAACAAGAGATTATTGGAAATTTTCTTTCGTAGGGCAGACGTTCACCTTCCACAAAAACACCATCTAGGTAGCAAATCTGGAGTAAAGGAATGGGAAACATGTTTGAAAATATTTGATATCTATAAATCATATACAAGAGAGGCAACATTACTTACCAATAAAAAGGTTATAGGTCCATTGAAATATGTATTTTTATCTTTACTTGCTTTTTCTTTCCAACTTCTTACACTGTCAACCAACCGTTGGAGTGTGAAGTGGCACTAGTTCAGTTCCTTTATGTTATCAACATCCATTAAGGATTTGAGAATTTTGAACCTGAAATGAAAAAAATACATGTGTCAGTATTCACAAATACAATTACATATATAATAGGTTTGAATACATGTTTACCTGGCTCGTGAATTTTGAACTGGACATAAAAAACTTGAGACAACAAAGACAACGAAGTCGATTTTGAAATCGTTGTCTGCACTTGTGTTACTTAATATCTTGGGGATCATAGAAAGTGTTTCGGGAGCTTTTGAGTCTCCCCCGGTCCATCGGGTCTTCCAATCCCTCAAGAAATTATAAAAATCAGGATCCTTAGTTTTGTCCCCCCAACGGACTCGACTACGTTCATTGCCCCTCTAGGGAGGTTCATCACCAGCTGTACGAGATCTTCATCGATAAGGATCTCCTCACCGTTGGCCAATACCAGAGAACTCTTATCCGGGTCAAAAGCTTGGATTACGTGTCTGGAAAAATGCGCAGGGCACTTGGATACACCCATTGTAAGAAGAGAACCAAACCCGATTTGCTTCACGGCTTCCCTCTGTTCTACGCTCAATTTAGGAATCAGTTGAGCAAGGCCATGAGGTGATGATCTTGTTAGAAATGTCAGTTTACGTTTCTTCATGGTTTTGTTTTTTTGGGGAGATGGTGGTAACTCTTTATCGAATGGTGTCGTACACGGAGAAAGATTAGTGGTTTCTGGGGTGGTTCTGGTAACTCTTCATCGACTGTTGGAGTGGAGGTAGGAATAACATTGGGTTTTTTTTGAGGGGGAAAAGGTGGTGGTATAATCTCATCAAAATGTTGAGTACCTGCAGAAATATCAGTAGCTTCGACAACAACTGTGGAAACTGATTCAGCAGTCGATGACGACTTCGTATTCGTCTTCGGATTTCTCTTCCTCTTCCTTTCATAAACCAAGTTATTAAACCTCAAAGTGATTATTTTTGGTGGGATAGCATAAATCAGTATTCAACTAAATAAATTGAATAAACATGTGTAAAATTAGTATAAACACAATAAGATTAACCTACCTCTCTGGTTTATTGCAGGGATTGACGTTGGATGCAGGATTGGGGGCAGTTTCGTTTTCGTTTATGCTCCTACAGACTTGCAAGACGACCTCTCGGGAGTCGATGTTATCCACTTCCATGTTGTTGAATTGGTTCTCTGACATCTTCAGAAGAAATCCTTGTAGAATAAAAGAAATCTCTAGGGTTTCGACGTTGAGTGTTTGGATGATCGCCGGGAGATAGAGAGAGAAGAATATGAACAATTGCTTATGAAAATGAAAATGATGGAGAGTGGGATTGTAGCGGGAAATTGAAATTATATCAACAAGTAATGGAAGCGAATAAATATTCGTTCGATATCGTAACTTCTTAAAAAAATTCATAAAATAAATTGAAAATAAAAATAATTATTCGACGCGAAGATTTATTCGCGGGTTGTAAATGCACGGGTAACTGAATTTACATGACAGGCAAGTGGTCATCTCATGGGAGGGAAGGGGGTTTTACATGAACGTAAGCCTAAAAATGTGTGAAACGAAGAAATTTTCGCTTTCAATCGTCTCCTCGTAAAAAAAAAGGAGAGTGAACTAATTAAAGCGAATATTTTGTCGTTTCATGCATGTCATTTTAAATTAATTGAATTAAAATTTATTAATAAACGGAAATATTAAATTAATAAAAAAAAGGGGTGGGGTACTTGAGGCGAAGATTTGTTCGGTTGCTGCATGTCATCTTCAATTAATTGAATTAATATTTAATAAATGAAAATATAAAATCCCTGTCATTTTGGTCTTCACATAGACGGGTAAGAGTCTTTCCATGGCAGGCATGCGGTCTTCTCATGGGTGGGTTGTGGGGTTTACATGATGTTTTCATTAAAATAAATTTAAGAAAATACATCTTCGCTCATGAGGGTCTCCAGGCCCAAAAAATTAAATTAAAAAAACAAAAAAAATTAGAGACCAGTAATTGAAGCGAATATTATATCGCTGGATGTGATTTCAAATTAATTGATTTAATATTTAATAAACGGAAATATAAAATCCATGTCATTTTGGTCTTCACATGCACGGGTAAGTGTATTCACATGGCAGGCAAACGGTCTTCTCATGGGTGGGTTGGGGGGTTTACATGATGTTTTTATTAAAATTAATTGAAGCAAATATATCTTCGCTCCTGAGGGTCTCCAGGAAAAAAAAATTAAATAACAAAATTAAATAAAATTAATAAAAAAAAATTGAATTAATTGAAGTAATATTTAATGAACGGAAATATAATTATTAAAATTAATTGAAGCAAATATATCTTCGCTCCTGAGGGTCTCCAAGCCAAAAAAATGAAATAAAAAATTAAATAAAATTCCTAAAAAAAAATGAATGAATTACTTGAAGCGAATATTATATCGCTGCATTCGATTTTCAATAATTAAATTAATATTTAATAAACGGAAATATAAAATCTCTGTCATTTTGGTCTTTACATAGACGTGTAAGTGTATTTTCATGAACGGCAAGCGGTCTTTTCATGGTGGGTATGGGGGGGGGGGTTTACATGAGGGTCAGGGCAACGGGCGTGTAGATCTTCGCTCACATCGCATCTCACCCTTCCCCCTGACACGGTGCACTGAGCGAAGATATCTTATCTGGGTATCATATGATTATTATATTAATTTCCTGGCGTTAACAGGCGCTGCCGTTAACGACGTCTTGTGTGAACCCGGGACTAAACCCGGATTCCGGATTCTCCCTCCCTCCGTCTCCTACCCAGATTGATTTATTATTAAAATAATAATGCTGCAATCTGATTGGTCCGCCACAGGGGAACACGACAATCGGTAGCAGAAGATCTGTATTGCTGCATGAGGCGCTAGATCTCATACACATTCACTTCAAATGATATATATGTGTTTTTAAATTGGGACATCAAATTAAATTATATTGTTATTTTTGGTTAATTTCTTTTGTATTTCTGAGAATATAGTTGTTCAATTATTACAGGTTATCAATAAACTTGTATCGAGAAATTTGTCTAGAATTTATTTATACTTTATATTGTTATTTTTGGTTAATTTCTTTTGTATTTCTGAGAATATAGTTGTTCAATTATTACAGGTTATCAATAAACTTGTATCGAGAAATTTGTCTAGAATTTATTTATACTTTAAATCTAATGTTTGAACAGTTGAATATATAGTTTAAATTTTTGTTTAGTTTTTTATACGAAATTATTTAGTTTATATTTCTGTTCTTTGGAGAATATTTTAGTTATAATTAAAATGATAACTTCATTTAAATTATTTTATTATTCTAGGTTTGGTTAGAGGTGGAATCTAGGTTTGGTTAGAGGTGGAAGTCTAATTAATAATAATATTGAAATATTGCAGTACTAATTAATAAAATAACCTAGGGATTAGGAAAGAATAGGAAAATTTAAAAGTGACCAAGATAACAGGGAAAAACTTTTTGTTTAACATTTAGCTTTGTCAAACATAATTTTATTCTGGCAACAATTAGACCAGTTATTTAATTGTATTGTTGACATATGCCTTACAATCACAATATCCACAAAAATTAACCATAATAATATTAATTTCTTAAATTAAAAAATAATTTCATTTACAAAATCAATTAGAATAATTTTTTTTAGAATCAGAAAATGAACTCTATAGTTGCCTTTTATGTTAATTAATTATAATAATAATTATATATATACAAGATAATAAACAAATAATAGTTTTATATAAAGTTTCAAAATTTTTATATAACAAAAATTTTATGATGCTGAAAGAAACAAACCTTAATCAACTCAATGAAAAACTATTAACAACTTTTTATTAAAACGCTGCAAAAGGAATGACATCTGGCCGCTCATAGTACTAGCTAGAACAGCTTTAGTAATAAATCCACCACGCCAAACTAATCTTTGAATTATAAAATATATTTCATATTTAACTTAATTATATTTTTATAAATTAAATGTAATAAAATATTATAATTTTTGTTTGAATATTTAAATAAGATCAATAATTTAATTTTGTATATATATATTGAATAATGATTGTACTTATGGAATGTATTGAAACATCTTAATTTAATGCGCGATCACAGAGTTTGATTAATTGAACAAATTAGTTAATTCATTAAATTTTGACACTTTTACCTAAGGCATAAATACAAAATTTTTAATACATAAATAAATTTGACACTTTTAACCAAATTTGTAGATAAATATGATATTCTTGTCATTAATTATATAAATGTTGGCAACCTACCTAGTACTATATAAGAGAATGGTTCTATCTTGCATTAACATTTAAATACAAAAGAAAGATATATTTCTACTTCATAAGCTAGCTTATTGTTATATATCAATAGCCTAAGGAATCTAACTTCAATACTTTCTTTTTTACTCAATGGCAAGGAATGAAGCAACTAAACAAAAGAGATGGGAAGGCACAGTAAGATCTAAAATAAAAGGGGTCAGTAAGGATTGTGTATGGCCTTTTCTAGCGGACTTCTTCCATTGGCAAACAATCTTCCTCGCCATCGAGAGTTCTATAGGAGTCAAGGGCATTTCGGGAGATATAGGCTGCGTAAGGAATGTTACCGTCAAACCTGAAGGAGGCTTTGGTTGGGAGGCTAACTATAGTAGATGGGGTTTAGAAAAGCTTGTGGATGTAGATCACACTCGCAAATGGATGCGGTATGAGGTTCTTGATAATACCTTTGGCTGGAATAATTACGAGGCTACAATAACACTTTTACCCTTTGAAGGGAATACAATTGGTTGTGAGTTTATTTGGTCGTTTTCTCTTGATCCCGTAGAAGATGGGAGGTCTTTAGATACTATGATGACTGATTATAAAGCAACCCTTGCATCTGTTTCTGCGCGGGTGAAGCAATTGTGTGGGGTTTTAAAATGAGATTATTATCCATGAAATCCCTGTCATCTATAAAAGTAATATTTAAAATAAATAATGACAGATGATGTAAAGATTAAAGAATAAATGTTTAAGGACAATATTTACTTGTCCTTAAAACAAATAAGTGAAGTGATTTATGTCTCAATATCTTACATTCCTTTTAATGTAAAATATTTGTGTTATGTGTATTTACTGAATAATGACATAATGGAGAAAAGTGCAAGTTCTTTAATTAATAGATTGCTAATATTTAGTTTTATGTTACATAGGTTACCTAACTTCTTGTTTTATTTCACTTTTCTTCTAAGTATAAGGTAGTAACTAACAAGAACCTTAGTCATAGTGTAGGTAGTTCTTTCTCCCTTTCTATATCTTTATTTTTTTTTATGGAAAACGGTTAGAACTATTTCATTAAAATACCAAAAATGGAAGGGTCATAAATCAAAACTATACAAACCCTAGCTATGATTAAGGATGACAATTAAAAGATTCTAAAAAAATTTGATTAATAATATTCATACATCCTAAAAAAATATAGATTACAGAAAGAAAAAACTACATTCAAACATAACCATCCCAGCCTAGAATTTTTGAATGCCATCCGTTTTCATTTAGAGACATTCTTCCCCTTCCTCTGACGATAAAAAGAGATTGTATTGAACAGGATGATGAATATTGTTGTTTCTCATTTTGAATTCACTCTTTGTATGAGCCCATTCTGATTTAATAGAAAATTTTGTTTTTGAGAATTTCAGGACTTTTTTACCTTTATTATATTCAAATTGAATTTCTATATTTTTATCTTCCTTATCTTCAACTTCAGACTCCACATCGGTTTGAAAATCTTCTTTACCGGTTTTAGAATTCTCTATTTCAACTTTGAAATTATGGGTGTCTTCTCTTGAGTTTTCTTAACAACTTGAGGTTCATCTTTCATTTCCATCCTGATTATATCAAAATTTCTTTTCCTCTTCACCTTGATTCCCTTTACTTTTTTTCTTTCACTGTTTTCCTTTTTCCCAGAATCCTCATTTTTTTTCTACAAATGTTTGATCTTTGAGTTTAGTCTCCTAATATTTCCTTATTTTTCTTTTATGCTTCTTGGTTTTTGTTTTGTTTTTTATACTCTTCTTCTTTAGCTTTATCACATTTATTTTGCAGAAAAGTATTAAAAAAGCACACGTTTTTTATTTCCATACATAAATATCTCCATGACATTGTGCTTTCATTTCCTATCAATAACTATCATTTTAATTGACATGACACTCCTAGGTTACACTTCAATGCTAATTCTAGCAAATAACAAGTGATTTCCTCCTTCATTTATTATGTCCATATATAATAGTTTCCCAATTGTATCTGCAAAATGACTAATTGTTTCAGTAATGTACATGTGTGATAGAATGTTCTAGAGCTTGAACCAAATATGTGTCATTTTTTTAGTTTATTATGTAGATTCATCTCTTCTGGCCACTTTTCTAACTTCATTCAATTTGATCCTATGTAAGTATGGAATTTCTCCATGATTTCTTTCAGATTTAGCCATTTTTGAACTGTAGGAAATAAATGTCATGTATATTTGTAGAAACTTTTTCAAGCCATTTTTCTCCCCACTATTAATTAGAGTCTCTTTGGTAGTTAGGAATGATGTTCTATTTTTATAAATGAAGTTTCCAACCACCACAGACTCCCATAATTCAATACATTTCTCCTTTAATTTAGAAGGCAGTTTGAATTCAAAAAGAGAGTTGAGTACCTCTACCCTTGTTTGGATATCCCCAAGTAGAATTTTCCTTTGTAGGCATGTTCTTCATATTTCTTTTTTCCTTTATTCTTCCATACCTCGTTGACATTCCACAATGAATTACTCCTGATAGTGTAGGTCTTGGATTTGGGATCCTTCTTCAGCTCCTTCATTGCATCAACTTGCTATTTAACTATCTCATCTTTGCTTTGTTCAGCAAATTCCAGTCCTAGAGGTAATGCGTTTTAAATTGGCAGAAACAGAATAAAGAACATGGTAATTGTAGAAACCCTAAATGATGATCACAGATAAACTGCAATCGAGGAAAAATTTCAGCAACGCATACAAATGCACAATAAACCCTAGACTAACAAAATTTAATGACTGACTTACGACGCAAGAAAATATCGTGTTGCTAGTGCCGATCGTGCTATGTCGCATGTGCCTATTGTGCCGCCTATGTTGATCGCCCTGTATCGCATGTGCCGATCGCGCTTCCTTTACTCAATATTGAATTCGATGCTAATTTGATGAGTTATGGCGCAAGACAAAATCGTGTTGCCCGTGTCGATCGTGTTGTGCCGCCTATGCCTATCGTGCCGATCGTGCCGTGTCGCCTGTGTCGATCACGCTTTATTTTATATCTTAACATATATTTTCTTTATCATCTATGATGAATATGAGTTAGAAAACTTGTTAGTATAAGAGAAATTCACATTATCAAACTGGAGAGAATAGAAAAAAGCCTTTAATTTCTAATCGGCAAGGTAAAAGAAAGATCGTAATTAAAAGTTTCATTTGTGAGAAAAAGGAAGAAGAAAGACACAATTTATTTACGAAGAAGTTGATATTATGTTTTTTACACTCATCCGCTGTTTTATCTCACTTATCATATTTTTTCTCATTGAAAACATTAAAGAAAATAGGAGATCAACAAAAAAATTGTTTTGATTCTAGAAAAGTCTTGACCGAATTGATTTTAAGAAATTAAAGTAAACAAAGGGTTCTTAAATAACATATGTATAAGTTGTTTTGTGTCGCCACTTAGTTTTATTTGTTAATGTTAAACTAAGAAAAGAAAATATTGACCTACTTTAACAAATAATTCTAATAGTATGCGTTTTAGAGTTTTGGGTGATTTTCACGTTATAATGAGAGAAGAACTTCAACTAATTAATTTGTTTACACATGCACCCTACTTATGAACCATTAATGACATGAAACTTGTTTTATTTTTGGAAAATGACTTAGTGACATTTCATTAAAAACCACAAAAGAGGGAAAATGAGTTTCAAGAAACAAAACTAGACTGACCCTAACTTTATTAAAAATACAAAATGAGTTTCAAACAACTAAATTACAAAACAAACAGAACAATAAACAAGTTAATAAACAAGAACTATTTGAACCTTCCTTTCCTTGTAATGATTTTATAGGAGATATTACATTTTTGACTAAACTTCCAACTGTCTTCATTAATCGGAATTCTCCTCCATGTATGTACGAGAGTGTTGCCATCAGAAACAATATCATCCCAAACTTTTCCTTCTATTCTCATATTCATGCTAAGAATTCTTGTATTTCTTTCTCTCCAGGTATTGTAGACCAGGGCTCCAAATAAGCATTTGAAAACATTCGTATTAAAGCTATCGCCCTTAACCTTTTTCTTTACAAGCTCTATGATTTCATTCCATGTACCTAGAAATTTAGTGATATTCATGTTCTGAGCAAAATTGATCCAAAGCTTGGATATAAATGTGCACTCCCCAAACAAGTGGTCAATACTTTCCTCTTTTACTGCGCAAATTGGGCAATTGACGTCTAAAATATTCATATACTTCTTAATTATGTCTCTTGTCGTCAATCTTTTCCTGAATGTCAGTCAAAGAATGAATTAGTTTCGAGGTATAACCTTTGAAGACCAGACTACTTTATGCCAATCGACCACCAGCTCCTTTGTTCTAATGATTTTCCATGTTTTTCCTGCCACGAACTTTCTATTCATAACAGTATCCCAACTCTTTGTATCAATGTTTCCATTGAATTGTATATTATTGATCGGATCCAGAATTCTGACTCCTTTTGAAATATTCCTAAGAATAGAGCTGCATTTTCCTTTTTGAATATCTCTAATTGAGTACAAGAGAATATTTATTCTGATTATGACTCTAATAGATTAGAATTCCTCCTGAAAAAATATGTGATTATTCTCTAATCATGGATCGTGTCAGAATAATGTTCTCATTCTGTTACCGATTCTGAACTTCATCATCTGATATTCCTCTCCTCTAGTTCTTAGGATTTTCTTCAAGGACCATGCCATTTCGTTTTTGATTTGGCATGTCCATATGATATTTTCTTTACCTTACAATTATATAGACAAAAAAACTAAGAAATATAATAAATAAAAAAGAAAATAGATGAAAGAGATATAATAAATGAGGTTATATAATGAAAACTTGTTATTACATTAGTAAATGAATTTCTAGCACCTCAACCACTAATAAAGTTGTCTATGAATTCCAAATTTTGGGATCAAGAGATCATAACTACTAGAAAATATGGCATTTGTGTACGTTTATTTTCTACATAATTTCTGACGATTATATGATTAGCGACATATTTTCTGTCGGTATTCGTTTGTCAAAATCTACCGGGGATTTACGACGATATTTTTGACATATTAATTAATTGAAAATTTTCCGTAGGAATAACCATTGGAAAGTTGAATATATGTCAAAAATTTCACGATAGTTTTTACCCCGAAGTTTCTTACAATATTTTCGACATATAGTTTCATTGGAACTTTTTAATTCAAAAATCCGTTAGAAAATAATATATTTCTTTTAAATTTTATATTTAAATTTTGTTTTTTTCTAATTATTTCTCATTATTCGTTAAATTAACAAGCATTTTTTTAATCTCACCAACAGTAGAATATTGACTAAGAAAGTGGAAAAAGAATATTTATCTCAATATAATATCTTAAGATTGAAAAAATTAATGCCTAGAGGATGGGGAATGTCCCTGGCATGAAAACACTATCAGATGAAGCAAAAATCTTTTATACATCAATAGATCGTTGGTTTTTCATGTATGAAACACTAGATTATTTAGTAGTTAACATTAGTCATGTATACCTGAGATCACATCTCACCATGTTGTAGTAATGACCTCCGGGAAAAGCATGAAAAAAAACCGGCTATCATCATTGCAATTAGCCTTAATACAAAAGTAGTCCCTTATGAAAGTGACAAGTAAGCCTATAGAACGTTGTTCAAATTAATTTCTTTGTGCATTAAAAATTAATAGAGTGCCCCATTACTTAAGACATTTAGTTACCTTGAACTCCTTTAAGTTCACATGTTCATTGACAATATTATAAAAAGAATGAATAAGATCTTTGACAGTTTGGAATATTCAGAAACAAAAAAAAATTATTTTCCCTCATATTAACATTCGATTGTGAAATGTTATGCGAGTATCCAAAAATCCTCCATAAACTAGAAACAAGATGGTTTACTTCAAACTTGTGATCATACATCAGTAAGTAATAACAACTGACAAACTTTAGGATAATTTTGTTCATATGTTTAAAAAAATTCAGAGAATTTTTTAAGAGGATGGATGAAAGTTACCTTATTCATATTGTAAAGAGCCTCGACTATTTCCATATATCAGTTTTGCACTGCAACAATGTTGGGTCAGCTCATTTGGCAGTTGGACCTAAAAAATTAATAAAGCGCATTAGGGCATATTTAATTAAGAAAAAAAAAACACAACAGTTTTTGAATTGTTTTTCTATCTCCCTCTTCCAGCAATTCTTCCTCCATTGAAGCAGCAATTCCTCCATTGAAGCAACAGATTCTTCTTCTGATTTCCTTTATATCTTCTCCATTTGGTTAGCCATCTTTAGTGATGATGATAATGTATGTGAATGACAAGTTAGGATGAGGTCAATTGATAAATTTTGTTAGATTACCTCTAGACTTGTATTGAACTACATTATATACCCATTTGATATAGTGGATGATTTAAGTGGCCGAAATATCCCGTGGTTTTTACCTAATTTGGGTTTTCCACGTAAAATATTGGTGTCCTGCTCTCTGTTTCTTTGATTGTTTGATGCTCAATTGTTTTGGCTGCCTATTTGATTACACAAAAGGGAAAAAGAATTGTTAGGCCTTGTTGTAGCTTGTTTATTTCTGAATTGCTAAACAGGTGCTATTATTCAATTTCTCCAACAAGTGGTATCAGAGCTGAGTTCGTTTGGTGGTGATTCTTGTATAATTCAAATGGAAGAAATCGTTGAGCAGTAATGGAACGATGATCAAACTCACAACTACCAATTACACAATCTGGAAGTCACGGATGGAGGACTTATTGTGTAATAATGATTATGAAGACACTATTTTGGGTGATAAAGGCAAACCAGAGGCTATTGCAGATGGAGATTGGAAGAAGCTGAACAGAAAGGAAGTTGGTAAAATCAGGCAATGGGTTGACAACAGTGTGTATAAACATGTGGCTACTGAGGTTAATGCTCATAAAGTGTGGACTATTTTGAGTGAGCTGTATGAGAAGAACAACACTCAAAACAGAGCATTTCTATTTAGGAAGCTTTGCTCGTTGAAATATCAAGATGGGTCTTCTATGTCTGAGCATCTAAATGCTTTTCAGGGGATTCTAAATGAGTTGGCTGCGATAGGAATGAAATTTGATGATGAGCTTCATGCTATGTGTTTGATTAATTCTCTGCCTGATAGTTGGGAAACACTTGTGGTTTCAATTACCAATTCTGTTCCACAAGGTAAGCTCACTTTGAAAATAATGAAAGAGAGCGTGCTAAATGAAGAGGCTAGAAGAAAAGAACAGGGCTTCTCGACTCCAAGTCAGGTGTTCGTGACTGAGAAAAGGGGTAGAAGTAAAATTAAAATTCCAAAGAATCGCAGTGGCTGTTCAGACAGGTCACGGGAAACATCCAACTCGAGAAAAGAGATTACATGTTATCATTGTGGCAATCCAGGACACAAGAAGTATCAGTGCAGATCTTTGAAGTGGGAACAAAAGGAAAATAAGCAAGATGGAAGTAGTAAGGTTGCAGATGTGGGTGGTAACGACATCGATATTGTTTACGACAATGATAGTATCAACCTTGTTTCTCAAGATACACAATGGGTGGTAGACTCAGGTGCTTCTTATCATGTCACCAATCGTTGTGATATATTTGCTTCTTACACTAGTGGACAGTTTGGTTCAGTGACGTTGGGAAACCATGTTACGTGTAAGATTGTTGGAAAAGGAGATGTCTGTTTGGATACTAACACTTCGTGCAAGCTACTTTTGAAGAATGTTCGACATGTTCTTGATATTCGGATGAATTTGATTTCTACTGGTATGATTGATTATGAGGACTATCATAGTTACTTTGGTGAAGGAAAATGGAAACTCACTAAGGGGTCTTTGGTGATAGCTAAAGGAAAGAAGGTCGGCTCTCTTTATGTGACAGAGACTGAGTCTTACGGGGGAGAAGCAAATGCAGTTAATGATTGTTAAGCACAACTTTGGCATAAGAGACTTAGTCACTTAAGTCAGAATGGCATGCAAGTTCTCTCCAAGACAATCGATCTCCAGGGCTTAAAGTCCACAGATTTGAAGACATGCACAAATTGCTTAGTTGGTAAGCAACATAAAGTTTCCTTCAAAAGTTTCTCTCCATCTAGGAAGCCCAATATCCTAGATATGGTTCACACAGACATATGTTTTATGGATTTCTTGACTTTAGGTGGTGCTCATTATTACATCACTTTTATCGATGATTTCTCAAGGAAGGTGTTGGTATATTACTTGAAGACTAAGGATCAAGCATTGGATTACTTCAAGTTGTTTCATGCTGAAGTGGAGAGAGAAACTGGGAAGAAATTGAAATGTGTTCGTTCGGATAATGGTGGCGAATAAAAAGGACAATTTGTGGAATACTATAAAAGTCATGGGATCAAGCTTTTGAATACTGTGCCAAAAACACCTCAACAGAATGGAGTTGCAGAGAGGATGAACAGGTCTATCAATGAGAGAATTTTGTGTATGTTGTCTCATGCTAAATTTCCAAAATCCTTTTGGGGAGAGGCAATGAAGACATCTGTTGATCTGATAAACCTTTCACCCTCAACTCCTTTAGATGGCGACGTTCCAGAAAGAGTTTGGAGAGGTAAAGACGTCTCTTATGATCACTTGAGAGTTTTGGTTGTAAAGTGTTTGTTCATGTTCCTCGAGATGAGAGAGCTAAGCTTGATAGCAAGACGAGACAATGTATCTTTATTGGGTATGGCCACGGAGAATTTGGGTACCGATGTTGGGATCCGGTTAACAAGAAATTCATTAGAAGCAGAAATGTGGTATTCTTTGAAGATCATACCATTGAAGACTTTGAGAAAAAAGAAAAGCCGAAGTCTACGGAGAATGAATTGCCTAACAATGGTAGGATTCGTACACCACAATCACAACCCAATGATGTGGAAAATTCCCAAGTTGAGGTTGATGAGACTCCTCTAGTTGATGCTGAGTCAACAGAGGAAGCTGAACAAGATAATGATAGTTCTCTAGAGCCACCTGATGATCAGTATATTAGAAAATCTAGTAGGCAGAGACAACCTTCTAGTAGGTATCCTCCGAATGAGTATGTGATGTTGACTGACGGGGGAGAACCAGAAACCTATCAAGAAGTATTGTCTCATGAAAACAAGAACAAGTGGTCGGTGACAATGCAAGAAGAGATAAATTCCTTGCAAGAGAACGAAACTTATGACTTGGTGAAACTTCCAAAAGGAAAGAAGACTTTGAAGAACAAGTGGGTATTCAAGTTGAAGCACCAAGAGAATAGCTCACAACCTAGATACAAAGCAAGACTGGTTGTGAAGGGCTTTGGACAGAAAAAGGGGATTGATTTTTAAGAGATCTTCTCACCGGTTGTGAAGAGGTCATCTATCAGAGTTGTGTTAGCATTGGCTGCTAGTCAAGATTTGGAAATTGAACAACTGGATGTGAAGACTTCATTTTTTCATTGTGACTTGGAGGAAGAGATCTATATGGAACAACCCGAGGGTTTCAAAGTTAAAGGTAAAGAAGATCTTGTCTGCAGGTTGAGGAAAAGCTTGTATGGGCTCAAGCAAGCGCCTAGACAATGGTACAGGAAATTTGACTCCTTTATGGAAGCAAATGGGTACAGTAAGACTACTTCTGATCATTGTGTTTTTATCAAGAGATACGGTGTTGATGATTATGTTATTCTTCTGCTCTATGTTGATGATATGCTGATTGTTGGGCAAGATATTGCGAAAATTGAGAAGCTCAAAAGGGATTTGAACAAGTCTTTTGCAATGAAAGATTTGGGTTCAGTGAAGCAGATCCTAGGCATGGAAATCACAAGAGACAGAAAGAACATAACACTTTGGCTATCACAGGAGAAGTACATTGAGAAGGTACTTGAGAGGTTTGCAATGAAAAATGCAAAACCGGTTTCAGTTCCACTTGCAGGTCATTTCAAGTTGAGTTCTAAACAATATCCTACAAGTGAGAAGAGAAAGATTAAATGAAGAATGTACCTTATGCCTCTGCAGTAGGTAGTCTTATGTATGCCATGGTATGTACAAGACCGGACATAGCACACGCAGTTGGTGTTGTTAGTCGGTATCTCTCCAACCCGGGAGAAGAATATTGGTTGGATGTTAAATGGATTCTTAGATATCTTCGAGGCTCTTCGAAAGCACGTTTATGTTTCGGAAGTGATAATCCTATTTTGGAAGGCTTTACAGATTCTGATATGGCGGGTGATGTTGATTAAAGAAAATCTTTATCAGGTTTTTTGGTTACCTTTGCAGGCGGTGCTGTTTCGTGGCAGTCAAGGTTACAAAAGTGTGTTTCTTTGTCTACTACAGAAGCTGAATATATTGCAGCTACTGAGGCATGTAAAGAGGTGTTATGAATGAAGAAGTTCCTACAAGAGTTGGGCCAAAAGCAAGAGAAGTTAACTTTGTTTTGCGACAGTCAAAGTGCCATTCATCTCTCAAAGAATTCAGCTTTTCATTCAAGATCCAAACACATCGACGTGAGATATCATTGGATACGTGATGTGCTTGAGGCAAAAGAGATGAACTTGGAGAAGATTCATACAAGTGAGAATGGTGCCGATATGTTTACGAAATTCTTGCCTAAGGACAAGTTTGAAGATTGTCGGGAGAGAGCGGGTTTATTGGAGCCCGCGAAGTTGCGCTGACGGGGGAGATTTGTTGGGTTAGCTCATTTGGCAGCTGGTCCTAACATATTAATAAAGCCCATTAGGGCATATTTAATTAAGAAAAAAAAATACAACAGTTTTTTGGATTGTTTTTCTCTCTCCCTCTTCCAACAGTTCTTCCTCCATTGAAGCAACAATTCCTCCATTGAAGTAGCAGATTCTTCTTCTGATTTCATTTATCTCTTCTCCATTTAGTTAACCATCTTTAGTGATGATGATAATGTATGTGAATGACAAGTTAGGATGAGGTCAATTGATAACTTTTGTTAGATTACCTCTAGGCTTGTATTGAACTACATTGTATACTCATTTGATATAATGGATGATTTAAGTGGCCGAAGTGTCCCGTGGTTTTACCTAATTTGGGTTTTCCACGTAAAATATTGGTGTCCTGCTCTTTGTTTCTTTGATTGTTTTATGCTCAATTGTTTTGGCTGCCTATTTGATTACACAAAAGGAAAAAAGAATTTTCAGGCCTTGTTGTAGCTTGTTTATTTCTGAATTGCTAAACAGGTGCTATTATTCAATTTCTCCAACAATAACCTAGAACCATAAATATGTTAGAAAAAATTTAAACTACAGGTGGTAGATGGAGAAAATACTATCTGGATTATTTTTATGTAGTGAACCATTAAAAAGTTTTAGACTATAACAAAAAGACTTGTTCAAACAAAATTAATAATTTTAAATGTGAAACCATGAAGTCCATTGTGAGATCATAAGAAACCTTTTTTTTTTAGTCTTTTTCATGCTTACGATAGGCAGTGTAGAAGCGTTAAAGCTCTCCCTTGGTCCATTGCAACCAAAATATGTCAAAAATTATTTTTCTACAATATGACAACCACTAGTAAAAAAAGACCATATATCGATTGGTTTACCAATCACTTTTAACCTTCAAATCAATCTCTATAGGCCTATTGCAATTAGTTATTACACCAATCGCTATAGGCAGTGTCAGACCTAAGATTTCGAGGCCTGAGGCGAGCACAAAACTTGGTTCCCTCAAAACTTAATATTCATACATATATTTTTTTTGTCGATTTAAATATAATAGTATTTGTAACATGAATTCTAGAAATAAAATATCATCAAAACAATATGTAATAAGTAAATACTAAAAAAATAAAATAGATCCAAACAAAATATAGATACAGATTGTGAATCCACCGTTCTACCAGACAAGTCCTCAACAACAAAAAATAATCAAGTAAATTGAACCAAAATCTCACCGAAATCGGAGGAAAAACTCTAGTGGGCAGTGGTGCAGTGCCGAGAAACAAGGCTGGAACGAGCGAAAAAGGCCCAAGAGCTCGGGGAAGGAGACGACCAAGTTTTCTACTCCGATTCCAGCAAGCTGGAGGATCGACGACGGGCTTAGGGTTTGGGGGAAGTGTTTCCTTTTCTTTTTCCAGAATGCTTGTTCTTATTTTTTTTCCTTTTCCTTGATTTTGTTGATAAATGGGAATCGTGCGATTCTTTTTTCCAAGTAAGATAGTGTTTTTTTATACAAATTAAGTTAGGGCTTATCATTGATAGGTTATGAATTATTATTTATGAGATTTTTAAAAATAAGTCCATTAACATATCATTATAATTTTTTTTTGAAGATTTTGTTGCCCCAAAAATATTTGGGCCTATGGAAATTGCCTCACTTATTACACAGTAGGTCCAGACCTGGCTATAGGCCTGTAGTGATTGGTGTAATAACCAATCGCCACATCCTTTAGCGAGAAAAAAATATTATTTGATTACAATTGCATATTTAGAATATCAAATCTTTTTTTATACTGTGTAATTACAAAACAATATTCCACAAAGTAAAATCACAATATCATATCCTTTCCTTATTATGATTAAATCAATCCACTTTAAACTTTTGGTCCTCTTTCATACCTCTTTTATACTATTAATTCTTCTTTCCGGGCTACAACCTCACCATTCCCTAAAACATTTTGTTCTTGAATATATAAGATTAGTTTAGACAATTGAAAACATTATGGATATTGTAGTCTATCTCTCAACCTACAATGTCCATTCAATTCCAAAACATTTTGTTATTGAATATTAAGATTTTTTTTTTTAAAATACAAACTTCTTAAGCTTCTTAAGGCCTTCATCAACTGATGCAACAACATTCTTGATATTGTAGTCTATTTTGTCTACAATTGTGCCTTGTTTGGATATTTAGATACAGTTAACTTCATAAATATCAAAATTGTAAAAATAAATCTTGGATTATAAGGTTTGCCTTGCCTGATCAATCACAAGAACTGATAGATCTTTCATTATTTGAGCTAGCTCATTTAGATTCCACCACCTACAACATTTATGGTTATATTTAATTTTGCTACATACAAACCAAATTCAATCATACAAAAGAACTTTCCACATACCTGTTGGATTTCCTTTTCTCTTTCGACATTAAATACTTCGATTTCCCTCATTTTTGCCATTTGATGCTCATTAAACCCCTATTTTATTTACACTATTAGATCAAACCATTGATTTCCATGATAACAAAGGTGGAGAACAGTAAAGAGTAACCCCAAGAGAAAGAAAACAAATTTTGATATGTGTGAGCACCTTAAGAACGCCAAATACAAAGAACACAAGAAAAAATAAAATAAAATCTAGATCCACCAAGGTCAAATAGTATAAGAAGTTTCCTTTACATATATCCAAAAATATTTACTAGCTCATATCATCAAATCAAATGCTATGCAGTTCATACAATTTTAAGTTTTAACCAGCAATGAATTTTTGGACTAGAAGATCATAAAAGAGGATCACAAAAGACTATCCAAATATGCATGGAATTTTTATTAACTAGTAATGGCCAATTTAATGTCAGCAACAACCACAAAAGCATAAGACTTCACCTTGTCTTCCTCCACATTCTCAGAATTGAAGGTATCCAACTTTTCACGAAGTAACTCCTTCAACTTCGTCTTAATTTCTTCTTTGTTTTCATGTATCTAAGAATCAAGAGAGAGAAAATTCAACCCAAACCATGATTGGGGTAAAGACTAATCGCTATTATCAAGGTAGTAGCGATTGAAATTATAACCGAACGCTACTATCTTGATAATAGCGATGGGTCTTTACCCCAAATCACTATTGCTCGTTATTACCCCTATTTTTACTAGTGAACCATTTAAATATATGATAAGTTCTTCATTTAGAGATACAACATACAAAGTTCAGTCCAAAACAAGTTGACCAAAAAAAGAGAAAGCTAAATAAAAGGACAAGCAAACAAATATAATATGTGATTTTCAAAACCTAATGCAAAAGAACTCAAATAAAGTTAGGATTCCAAGAAAACATAGAAGAGTACATGTTGACAAAGGGAAACTTACCCGCAACAAGCTTTTCTTTGTATTGTTCTCATCCTTAATAGGATACATCTCATCAAGATGAACTTGAGACAATTACTTATTTACACTTCTAGATTTTCTTGTTAGGGCTTTTAGAATATAATTGTTTGCATTTATGAAAAACTTTAATAATGAATGAATAAAACTAAGTTCAAATAAAAATATAAGTTAAATTTCTAAGTCATATCAAGTATATTAATTGTTTTAAAGATAACAACAAGGTGTTGTAGTGAAGTGGTAAACACTTCTGGCTGTCACACGGGTGACCGTAAGCTTCCGTTATAAAAGTAGTCTAGCAAGGCAGCCTTTATATCCTCAAACTGATTTGTTTCCAAATTTGTAAAAGTCTGATGAAGAACCTCGGGAGAAGATGTCTGCCAACCTAATACAAATTTCCAAATCATTAGAAGATAAACCTGTCGTCTGATCTGCTCATTGGGAAGTATTAATCTCATTAAATGCCCTACTGATCTTCCAAGGCACCTGTTGTACTTCTCTGACCCTCAACCAATCATATTCAAGCAAGGACTATCAATGAATTATATCCGTTGAAGGTTAAAATATTACCATTTCAGCTTGTATACTTAAGAAGACATAGGACGATTTATTTCACAAGCATGTTCAACAAGAGTAGCAAAACCTTCAAGACAATCTAAGCTCTCTTGTTAATAAAACATTCTCTACAAGCTCCTGTCTTAGCATATTTTCTATGAGAGAGTGTTTTTATACCGATAATCAGTGTGTCACTCTCTATATTGTGAGTTCTTTTGTAAGTTGATAGAGTGTCTATCAACAAGTGGTGTGTGTGCTAGAAGTTCGAAAGCAGGTAGCAACTAAGTCCTGGTTGTTCGACTGGGTTGTGTACAAATGTGTTGTATTTAACAAAATCTTCTAGTGAATACTCTTCTCAAGGTTGAGAAGAGTATCCTTCTCGAGGTCGAGAAGAAGGGGTGATGTGGGAGAGTTTACTCCGAACATCGATAAAAACCTTTGTGTCTTGTGTTCTTTTCTTTCTGTATCATCCAAACCGATTATCCATTGCTTCAAATCGAAACAAACATTTCCGCATTTGAACTCGGTTCAGGAGTTTGTGACGATTTGCGTAGTATAGAGACTGATATTAACTTCTAACCGAGTTAATATCAACCGACCGACGTGTTGTGTAAGTTTTCACACTTGCGAGACCCCAGTCTCTTTAAGTTGATTCCTCAACCACCTAAATATTAAGAGCCAAACAAGAAAGAAATAAGTAAGCATATATTATTATTTTTCAGAAGTAGCTTCTCAAATGTATCGACTATTTTGTTCGTTGAATTTCTATGGAAACTATCCCCTCTTGTAGCCACTCAATTTGTATCTAATTAAAGTGAACCCAGAATTTGACATGTTGTTCCTAGTGAAAACTAATTCACATCCAAATATGACACTAATTTCTATTTTATTTTATTTTCAAATTACATTGAGATTACATACACTATTCATTTATTAACTTGTTAAGATTACAGAAAAGATAAAAAATTGTAAAAACAAAAGAAATTATTAATCTTATACTTTCTCCCTGCTAGATCCCCAATCAAGTTAAATCCTCCAAACAAGAGAACAAACAAAACTAATTTTGTGAACAAATCAAAAGAAATAACCCATGAATTATGACATCAACTAATTCCATGAACAAATTGACGGAAAGAACACATATTGCATAACATTCCCTTCACATTACAGAACGTGAAGTCGCATAATAAAACAAAAGAAAGCAAAATTATAACAATGCTTTGCTGACATCTGAATCACGAATTAAGTATAAAAACATAATGACATGAAATCATAACAGTGTATTGATCTATGGGGATATGAAGGTTGAGAGGGAAGAATACCTGAAAAGCAAGATGATCTTGCGTAATTAAGGAAAAAATCAATGATACAACCAATTGAGCTCAGATCTATCATTTCAATTATCAGAGAGACAAAAAAGCGATCAATGGCCAGGAAGAAGTATTAGAAGATGAGTTTACGCTTTAGAGTTTTATATCCGGCGAGGAAGAAGAAATACTTGATTGCTCAGTTTTATATTGGGTTGGTTAGGTTAACAATGTTAGTGACGGAACTTTCGACGGTCACTCTTGTTGAAAAATCTGTCAATAATAACCATTTCCGACGAAATAATTTTCGTCGCCAAATATATCAAAATTACCTTAGGAAAATAATTTTGTCTCAAATTACGTAGGTAAATCCGTCGGATAATTCTGACTACCCTCAAACGTCGATAAACTTTCGTCACAAATCCCTTTTTTTTTATTGTAGTTTAGTGGTTTTATTACAAAACTCCTTAGTTTATATTATAATGGTCAATATGCAATAATATTTTTAAAATTTTATCTTTGAGTTTTTGTAAGCCCAATAACTTAAAAGTATGAATCTTTGAGTTTTTCATCTATAAGTTATCATTGAAATTCTTGCTTCTATTTATGAGAAATTTAATTTTTCAAAAAATGAAACATATAGATTATTAGCACTAAGGGTGAGCATATCTTGGGTAGACCCAAACCCCAACCCAACCCAAAATATTAATTTGGATATATTAATTTGGTTTATGTTGAGTTTGGGTTAGTGTTATCCAAATTAAATTAATTTAATTATTTTCTATTTAATTAGTTTCCTAAATTCACTTTTTTCTTACTAACTATATTGTTATTTGATAACCTCATTACTTAAAAAAGAAAATAATATGTGGAACCTACACTCAAGTGGGGATACTTTTTTTTTTAACTTATTAATAATATATTTATTGTATACAGTTTAATAATATAAAAAACAAATCACAATGGTTAAAACATATATACAATCAATAACACATCTCTTTAATATCTAGTTTGGTCTTAAAAATAAATAAAGTTTATCATAATCAATACTTGTATATTCATTCAACCTATTATTTATCGGTTAATTCATTAATTAAAATATCAAACGGATAAAAAATGTATTAAACATTTTATAAACGCGTTAAATAAACCAAAACGTGGTAAATGTGTCAAAAGTGTGTTAAACGGGTCAAAAACGTATTAAACGGGTCAAAAACGTATTAAACGGGTTAACGACATATTAAACGGATCAAAACAAATTAAATAATTATTAAACGGATTAAAACGAGACAAATATTTGTTAAAAGGGTTTAAAAAATGTTGATCTAGTAAGACCATAATAAATGGAAAAATATATCAAATAATTGTTAAACGGTAAAAATTGTGTTAAACGGGCCAAAAATATCTTAAACGAGTAAAAAACTTAATAAATTTGTTCAAAACTAAAATTTAGTTTGAATTACTCAACCCATAACCAACCCATATTAATAAATAATATGGGTTGAGTTTTCCCTAAAAAAATAATATGGGCTAGATAATGGGTTGACTAGATTTAATTTAGGTTGAATATGGGTTAATTGGATAATACAGGTTGAGTTTACTCGATTGCTCACCCTAATCAGCATAACTTTTCCAATTAGTATAAATTTATTGTTAAGAATAATGGGTAAATATTGTATAGTATTAATATTTTAGGATGCTTAGTATGTGTTAAGTATATATTAAGGTCCATATACATTAAAACCCACAATAAGGTTTAGAGTTTCTTATATATATATATATTGTTGTCTCCAACTATTGGAGAGGAAGAATTTTTGAAATTCTTTTATTCGTTACTTGGTATCAGAGCCATGGAATTAAGGTTAAGGTTTCTTTTATGTTTTTCCTTCCTCTCTAATTGTTTTTGGAATTGTTCTTGAGGTTGCTTGGACTACCTTGCCTTGTCTAAAGGTGGTCAATCCAGTTCAAAAATAGTAATGGTGTTTCTAGTTGGGGATATCTTTTAAACTCCTCATTCTTAGCCCCGTAAAATTGGATGTGTCGAATTATCTTCCATGGTCACAAGCTTGTTTACTTTCTGTTCAAGCCAATAAAATGCATAAATTCATTAATGGAAACTCAAAGAAACCCAAGGATAATGATCCGAAATTGGATGATTGGGAATCCAACAATGCTCACTACTCAAGAAATTTGGAGCTTGATAACTAAGACATGCTCACATTCTGGAAATTGCTCGAAGGTTTATGAGATTCGAAAGAAACTTCAGGAGACAGTACATGGTAACAGGCCACTAGAGGAGTACTATTATGAGTTGACAAGTTTATGGATGTAGTTAGATCATTAACGCATCTTCAGAGTAAAATGTACGAAAGATGGAGAAGACCATCTAATTGACTTCCTAGTTGGCCTAGATATCTACTATGCTCACATTATGGATCCTCAATGATATACTATGGTTCCTCAATCGGAACACTCTGATCGTTCCACTTTTGTTGTAACCCTTGTTCCTACTACCATCCCATCAATAACACTTTCTTTTACTGATAAGAGTCTATCTCCGTGTGATCACCACCAGAAGACATGACATACTTGTGATAGGTGATTCCTCATACATCCTATATTAATATCGAAGATAACAGTAGAAAGGGGGTTGAATACTATTGTTTTATTTTTTTTACTTAAATACGATTTTAATACTGTTAAGGAATGAAAATCTGTTTCTATTCTTAGACAAATCGTATCTAGCTCTTGAACAATTTTAAGTGCGAAAAATGCTTGTAGGATTTGAAGCGGAAGATATAAGAATGAATGAAGCAATGAAAAGACAACAAGAGATTTTACGGATGTTTAGAGATAAAGACTCCTACGTCACCCCTTCTTATGTTCCAGAAGAATTCTACTAGAAGACTTTGATTTGTATAGACGCTATACAAACTCACTCAGATCACATGTCTTAACACTTGCCCGTTTGAACTTCTAGCTCTCAAACTATCTTGTTGAACAAATCACTATCTGTTCAACTTACACAAGTAAAATGATTATTGACTGATATTAAAGAATAACTAGAGAGAGTGCAAGAACCGAGAAAATAGAGAAATTCATCGTTGTTCTCTGATGTTTTTTTATACTTAAGGCATGGCAATGGTCGAATCCATTTTGTCGATACGTGGCAACAGTACGTTTGTCGTATGCCTGGCGTACGGGATTTTAGTGCGCAGGGGAATAGAATATTCGTTTATAGTTTTTCATGTCAGAGTAAATTGTTGGTTGTACATTTTGTCATATTGTAGTTTATGAGTGCTCAGCTACTTGATTTAGTTGATAAGCATTCAGCTGATGTGGAACTCAGCTGATGGCGAGCTTTACTGATGAGCTACTTTGCTAATAGTGAACTCAGTTGTTGATCATCTCAGCTACTAGCGAACTCTGTTGATGGAGAACTCTATTGATGGAGCAACTAAGCTGATAGCAAGTTTGTTGATGACAACTCTAATATTAGCGAATTCTTCTAATGGAGCAGATCAACTAATAGCGAGTTTGTTGATGGTAACACTGCTGTTAGCGAATTATGCTAATAAAACAGCTCAACTGATAGCGAGTCTACTGATGACAACTCTGCTGTTAGCGAACTCTGCTGTTTGAACAACTTTACTACCAGCGAACTCTACTGCCTGCGAACTCTACTGTTTGAGTAAGTCTACTATAAGTGAACTCTGATGTTTGAGTAATTCTTCTGACAACCAGTCTTCACCTGATGACAACTCTACTGTTAACGCGTCTTTGATTTTACATGCGCATTAACACATTGCTGAACTTAGTTGTATTCATTCTTAAAACCATGTGTGCTCATTTTAATTATCTTAAGTTTATTTTAATCAATTAAAACGTTTTTTTTATAATTCAACTTAATTTAACGATTTCCCCCTATAACTTAATTTAACAATTTCCCCTATTTTCCCTTTTACTTAATTTAACAATTTCCCCCTTTTTTATGATGTTAAAACTAAGTTATGATGCGCAAAGAACTATAGATAAATATATATATATAAATATATAAATATAGACAATTATAAATATAAATTAGTAAACTATTCATTGTCTATCTTCTCCCTTTGTAGCTTGCTTGAGCCCGCTCCAGCTGGCTTCTTTGCCTTGCTACCCCTTCCTAGTTTCCCCTCACTGCTTTCCCTTTACTGTTTTCTCCCTTTTTAACATCAGCACTCCTTGATCGTTTAAGGAATTCTCTGACTTCATCAATTTGCATTCCGATTGTTTCGATCTTTGTAGAAAGCTCCTTGTTGTGATTCTTGAGGGAGTTGTTTAATATGTTTTTGAGCCTGCTCAATGATTCCTTGATTATTGTAGTCTCCATATTACCCTTCATGACCTGGTCAAGAATTTCGTCCTGGGCCGATATTGTTGAGGCAGCTGACACTCGCTCCTTAAGAGATTCCATTTCTCCAAAGATAGTGGCAATGCTTTGTTGCAGGGGAGCAAGGGAGTCCTGAATAAGGCCGCAGAGATCCACTGTTCCTTATAATGACTCCTCTATTGAATGAGGTGTCGATTGTTGATGGGTAGAGACGACTGGTAATATTTGTAAGGGAAGAACCTGTTCACCTACTAAATAGCTACTACTTTGTCAACGGATGACAAATGCTCTTTTGAAGATAAAGATGATCTTGGAGTAGGCACCTATTTCAGCGCTGGAGGTGAGAAATCAAACTACTGAATCTCTGTACAGATGTCTTCGATTATTTTCGTTCTTGATGCAGAGAGACTAGATGCAGTCGGGGAGGTTTGCTACATGGTTAGGGAGGGTTGCTACTTGACACCCATCCAACCTGCAGCAATGGGCAAGCTGGGCTGATCGACACTGAATCGACGAGAGTTGACTGGAGTGGAGGAATTGGGTCGGGCACTTCCACGAGTGAGAGGTTAGAGGACTGGCGTTGGATGCATTCAGTGGTTCCCATGGTAGCCTAGCAACCCTGAAAGACTTAGTACCATGTTTGATTGACATGACTCTCGAAGTGAGTATATCTGTTGTAGCTTCTAATTAACTCTAGCATCAAGCCATGCGGTTTTGTCTGTTGGTCTGTAATTAACCATTCTTTGGCAAAGGAGTGTTTGCAGGTTAGATCCTTTAACGTTGAATGCAACTAATTCCCTCCTTTTGAGAGCCTCATATATGTTGGTAGTGATGGTCCACTCTAGGATTATATTGTATTGATGTATCAGCCCTTCAATCTTCTTGACTATTAGGAAATCAGAGAACTTGTCATGAAGCCACCTATCACTCCAGTAGTTGAAGAGTTCCAATCCTTCCTTCACTTTCTCCTCGATTTCCTCCATTACCAGATCTATGCTGAGTTGTTCTGGGGAGAGAGCCTTGGGTTCAAAGATCGCCATTTCTTTTCCTTTACCTACAACTTTGGTAGGTCGTGCAATAGTTGTGACTGATTCTCTTATTTGGACACCTTTAACAGCTAGAGTTGCTACTACGGTAGCTGCTAGTGAGACAGTTGTTAATGAAAAAACTGCTGGTAAAATTGATATTGTTGGTTTTGCTGCACCAGGGTCTTTAGTTGGCATATCAACTGGTCTTTCAGCAAGATTATCAACTGACACTACAGTCGGTGCTTTAGTAAAGCCTTCAGGTGGTACTATGGCAGGACGTTTAGATTACGCTTCAACTCATACCACTTCAGGAGTTACCTCAAGAGTTGTAACAGGGAATGTAGTGAAATTTACTTCAATTACTACATCTGAGTCTGATTCTATCTATATTGATGTTGTTTCCACCAATCGTTCTTTCTTGGCGTTAGAAATAGTCTCGGCTGACTCTCCTATTGAGTCAAGGGCTCGTTTTCTTGAGCTTTTAGCAGATTCCTCAAGTATCAGCCTCTTTCTCTTTCCTATTGTAGGTCGATGGGAGAGGGTTATTGACTGTCCGCTTGACTGTTGTACGGATATTTTGTGGCTGGAATCCTATACCCCTTTTATCTTGAGAATGTAGGTACTGACCGTCTTGTTGGTCAGATTCTTGGATGGATGGAAGTTCTCTCCCATGCATACGTTTACCTTGAAATGCTCGAGCAGCCTGCTGATCTACATAGTAAATTCAATACGTTGCTTCTTCGGGAGCATCACCATGGTTGTTAGGGTTGTGAAGATGATTTATGACTAGTTGATAGACATTCCCTTTGTGATGCACACTATTATTTTGAAACGGTCATGAGTTTATGCATCGAAGGACCCTACCTTTGCTCTAAGGGATTTTGCTTCAATATCGTTGAGCAGACGATATTCTTATTTTATCAACTTTTTCTTTCCACGAAGAGGAATGGGTTGAGAAAATTCCTAGAAGGTCGTCTACATCTCCGTAATCGCGGTTGCCGATATCTAGTCGAAGGCGATGAGCCCTTCCGTCAGAAGCTCAAAATATTCGGCGAACGCCTCTTCCGAGACAGTGAGCTCAATGCCTTTGACCATGCACTGGATGGTGTCCCCGACGACCTTCGCTGTCGAGAAAAACTGGCATACCTTTTCTTCATGTACGATGTTGGTTCCTCCTAGGAACTTCTTTAGAACGTTTTCCTCCAGGGATTGGAACATCTCCACCATATTAGAAGTTCTAGATGTTAGACAGACTCGAAGTCTACTTACATAATGTTTTGAGAGAAAGACGCAATTTCAGATGCTTAGGGTTTTAGAGAGAAGATGAAGAAAGTCAGGGTTAGGGTTTAAATCGTAAGAGAGAATAAGAATTGCTTGTGAGTCGTTTAGAAATATTGGTCACATATTTATATAACATGACAACCCACGTGTCTTCATGTTATTTGAACAAAGATTGGCGTACATAATTTTCAAAAAGAAATAAAGGAAAGTGTTTAGTTTTAAAAATTTAATTTATAAATGTGGTCGTTCATTATCCTAAGGAAGATAATGTGAAAGCTTATTGGTAAGGTCGAAATGTTTTTCCACTCACTTGAAGAGTAGTCGTCTGATACCCACTAAGACAATTGACACACAAAGTTGTCCGCATGCCTTGTATTTCAGCTGAGTGTCACTACTTTACTGAAGGCATTCTGCAGAAACGCTAACAGCTGATATACTATATTTAGAACCATACCTTGCTCATAAGATGATTTAAAGTGTTCAACTTATAACACGTAATATTTAGCTGATATATAGTGCTGACAACAGACTTTACCTATCAGCTGAGTTAAGATACTCTGCTGAAATTACAAGTTGCTTATGCATAGCGTCGTCTGATGTACAATGTCATCAGCCGACTCTTCTTTCAGCTGAGTTATATACAACTATTTCAAAACGTCTAACTTATCAACTAACCATCAGATTCTCCTAAGTTTATGCATGATTAATTAATTTAAATCTAAAAGACCTAAAATATTTCTAAAGTAAAAAAAACTTAGTATGGGGGAGTCTCTTTGTGAAGATATCAGACACTTGTGGATCGATTGACATGTATTCCAGTCTGATGTGCTTCTGCGCTACATGGTCTCGGATGAAGTGGTGTGGAATGTCGATATGCTTTGTCCTTGAGTGCAACACTGGATTATATGTGATCGTTATGGCACTAGTGTTGTCACAGAAGATTGGAGAATCATATGACTGAATGCCAAAGTCCCTTAGCTGTTTTTGAATCCACAACAGCTGAGCACAACAACTGACAACAACAAGGTACTCTGCTTCTGCTGTTGAAGTAGATACAGAAGTTTGCTTCTTGCTGAACCAAGAAATCAGACGATCATCAAGGAATGGACACATTCCACTGGTATTTTTCCTATTAATATTACATCTTGCATAGTCTTCATCAGAGGAACTAATTAAGTTGAAACTCAAATCTTTTAGCTACCACAGTCCAAAACATTGAGTTCCCTTAAGATATTTTAAAATACGTGTAGTAGCTATATAATGAGATTGTTTAGGATTAGTCTGAAATTTTCTTCACACACCAACAACAAACATGATGTCTAGTATATGGGTGTAAACGAGTCAAGATACTCGTGAGTAGTTCGGTCAAAGCTCGGCTCGAACTTGGTTTGACCGAGCTCGAGTCGAGTTCGAGTAGCTCGAGCATAAAATCAAGCTCGAGTTCGAGCTTTATCTTTCTTGTTCGAGTAGTTCACAAGTAGCTCATTATTTATATTTATATTTATATATATTATATAATATATATATATATTTTATAAAAACTAAAAAAACCCTAATGGCGTTGCGCCGTCGCCCAACTTACATACACAATCTCTTTCTCTCTCTCTACTATTTCCATTCATCCCCAACTTTTTACCCGATTCTTCCTCCATCATCCATCATCCATTAATTCCTCCATCAAAGGCTGAACAGCTGAAGACCCGATTCTTCCTCCATCATCCATCAATTTCTCCATAAAATGTTGAACGCTGAAGACTCGATCCTTCCTCCATCAAAGATACTTCAGTTTGATGAGATATGTTAAAGTTACATGATTGAGCTTAATATCTTCTCTGATTCATGAGATCCAAATGATCACATTATCTATCTAGTTCTTCTTCTTCAATTCAATTGAAACTGTTAATTTATTTCATATGAAAGTAGTCGGTTACTGGGTTTATGTATGAAAATGGTACTTATTGCATAAATTTTGAAAGAAAGATGGCTGAATATACTCCGAAGAACATTCTTATAACTGGAGCGACTGGATTCATTGCATCACATGTAGCTAACAGGCTTATAAGCAACTATCCATATTACAAGATAATTGTTCTTGACAAACTCGATTACTGTTCAAATCTCAAGAATCTATTCCCATCTCGATCATTAACCAATTTCAAATTTCTTAATGACATTTGTGATGATGTCTTTCAATATTCAACAACTTTTATTTTGTAACTTGTTGTATTTTTGTGATGAACATCATCTAAATATTTACTTCGTTTGAATATTTAAATGATGTTTGTGATTGAATGAACATTTGTTATTTTTAAATTATGTATCTTTAAATTATGTGATGATATTTATATTTGTTATTTTAAAATAATGTTTTGATCATATATGTTTATTTTATCAAATATATATTTATTTATTGGTATTAAAATGTAATTTCAATTAATAAAATTTAATTTTCGAGTTTTTGAGTTCAAGCTCGAGTAGCTCAAAATGTCATCGAGTCGAGTATAGATTTTGGTGCTTGATCGAGTTCGAGTATTTATAATTTAATTTAAGTTGAGTTCGAATAGTATGGTACTTGGCTCGACTCGACTCATTTACACCGCTAGTCTAGTCGGTTGGCTGTCAGATAGAGTAGGGAGCCGATGATCCCTCGATAGGCTATGATATCAACATCTTGACCGCTTTCATCCTTGTCTAGTTTACTCGATGAGTTCATGGGACTTGAGGAAGTTGAACAGTTCTCCATACCGAATTTCTTTAGTAATTCGTTGGTGTACTTAGCTTGATTTATGAATATTCCATTTTCAAATTGCCTAACTTGAAGTCCAAGGAAGAACGTTAGCTCACTCATCATGCTCATCTCAAATTTATCCTACATCAACTTAGAGAACTTTTCATATAATTTGGGGTTCGTTGACCCAAAAATAATCTAATCTACATAAATTTGTACAAGTAAAATGTGTGTCTTTGACAAATTTAAAGAGTGTTTTATCTACGATGCTAATAACAAAATCATGCTAAAATAAGAATTTTGACAATATGTCATACCAAGCTCTAGGAGTTTGCTTGAGTCCATATAATGCTTTATCTAATTTTAAAACATGATGAAGCAAAGTGTGATTTTGAAAGCCAGGAGGTTGTTCAACATAAACATCCTCATTGAGTATGTCGTTAAGAAAGGCAATTTTAACGTCCATTTGATAAACTTTAAAATTTTTGAAAGCAACATATGCTAAGAAGATTCTAATAGTTTCTAACCTAGTTATAGAAGTAAATGATTCATGGAAGTCAATTCCTTCCTCCTGTTTGTATCCTTGAGCTACTAGCCTATCTTTGTTTCTAATAACTAGTCCATCTTCGTTTAGTTTATTTATAAATACTCATCTAGTTCTAATAACTATTTCTAAATACCCATCTATTTCCATTAACAAATTGATTATCTAATCTGGGAATTAGATGCCAAACTTTGTTTCTTTCAAATTGGTTTAGTTCTCTTGCATGACATTAATCCAATCTGGATCAAACAATGCTTCATCTACTTTCTTATGTTCGATTTGAGAGATAAAAAAAGAGTTTGAATATTCATCAATTAATTGGTTTCTGGTCCTAAAAGGTGTAGAGAGATTTCCTATGATTAATTAATTCTGGTGGATGGTTTTTGTTCCATCTGAAGTTCGATAATAGAAGGTCAACTGTCTGATCAGCTATTCCAGCAACATCCAGACTATCAGTTGCTTTTTGACTTTTAGTCTTGAATACTGGTTGAACATCAACTGTGTCAACTAGCTAATCAGATGGATTGTTTCTGTTAACTTGAACTTCATCGTCACTATCAAATTGGAGATTAATTGTTTCCATTTTATTAGATATTTCAATAATTCATTGGAACTGTTTTCAACACATTCATCAAATACAAAATAGGTTGATTCTTCAAGAGTTAGAGTTTTTTTATTGAAAACTCTATAGGCTTTGCTGAATGAAGAATAACCTAGCATGATTCCAATATCTGCATTGGCATCAACAGCAGTCATATGATTTTTGTCATTGTTGTGAATAAAACACTTACGGCCGAATATCCTAAAGTATGATATTTTAGGAAATTTGTCATACCAAATTTTACAAGGTATATTATTAAATCGTTTATTAATCATCGACATGTTTTGAGTATAACATTCTGTATTGATAGCTTCTGCCCAAAGTTTTTGAGACAGACTAGAATCGACTAGTATTAATCTAGCTACTTCTTTCAGTGTTCTGTTTTTCCTTTCAGCAACACTGTTTTCTGTGGAGTTCTTGCACTAGACAACTTGTGTCTAATTCCAGATTCCTCAAGGAATGATGATAGATTCTTGCTTGTGAATTATGTTCCTCTATCACTTTTAAATTTTATAATGCTTAAGGATTTTTCATTTTATAGTCTTCTTAGAATTAAGTTAACAATAGTTTGATCCTTAGATGCTAAAAATACTCCCCAAGTAAACCTTGAGTAATCATCAATTATGACCAGTGTATATCTCATTCCCCCTAAACTAGTTACTAGAATTGGACCAAACAGGTCCATGTATAGTAATTATAGACATCTATCAGATTGGATATTCCCTTTGTTTTTCAAAGTTGATGTGATCTGTTTTCTCATTTGACAAGTTGGGAAAACCTTGTCTTTATAAAATTTCAGTTTAGGAATTCCAGTTACAAGATATTTTGTACAAATATTATTAATTGTTTTAAAGTTTAGGTGATTAAGTCTTTTTTGTCATAACCAGTTTTGGTCATTTTTGGTAATCATACATAAAGGATCGGAAGATTTATTCTCCCAATTCATTTTGTATGAGTATTTTACTCTACTTCCTGTTAGTAGGGTGTTACCATGTTGATCTCTAACAAGACAAGTATGCTTGTGAAATTCTATTGTGTGTCCATTATCGCACATTTGAGTTATGCTCATTAAATTGTAACATAATGTTTCTACCAATAACACATTATTAATAGTAAAGTTACCGTAGAAAATATTACCCTTACCCACGATTTTACCTTTCGAGTTATCGCCGAAAGTTATTTTTGGTCCAGTGCATTTTGATATGTCCATCTGTAGCCGACTGTTGCCTATCATATGCCTATCATATGCTTGGAAAAACTGTTGTCCAGATACCATACTGAATCTTCCAAGCAGCTGTCCTATTTTACCTGCACATATAAACATTTATAACTTTGGTACCCATGTTTCTTTAGATCCATGATTAATTAGTCCCTTGGGGATCCATATTTGAGTTATTTTTATGGATCTCCCAATTAATGTGTATGTTTTAGACTTGACTGATTTTTTGTGGCTACTAATGATCCGTTAATTTTAGAAAATGATTTTTGATAAAAACTTCTTGGCTTTCTATTAGGTTTTTACTCACCAGACTAATTGGCTGCTCTATTTTTGGACTTAAGCCAGCTTTACTTTTGGTCAGTTGGATTAACATATTTTATTTCATTATCGGAGATAGATGCATTTGTCTTACTCTCAAAGACTTTCAAGAAATCCTTAGATCTCGATCTAATGAATTGATGTTGCTCATTCCATATCCTCCCCAGGAGCCAATGGAAAGTTTGCAGGATTTCTTTAAGTGGACTAGCCGCTACTCTTCAAAAATCATCTCAAGAGGAGTCTTCAACATACGTAAGCTCGACAAAGTCATTGAATGTTGTTAAGAGCCTAGTCAAAGTATTGCACAACGTAGACGTGTAATGTTTTTGATGTTGGCCCATTATTTTCTTCGTCTCTCAAAGGGGGGATATGTCCCTCTTAAGTTCATCAAGGTAGTTCATACCTAAATGACAAGTTCTTCTGGGTTAGCTGACCTTGTTCTTGATAGGATCGGCTTTATCGTTAGAGACGGGGGTCTGGCTAAGGATGAAGGCTTATAAAAAACAGTTTGAAAGAAATCCTGTTAAGGATTTAATTCGCTTTCTATTCTACGCAAACTTGAGTAAATACTTGAAACGGATTCAAGGCGGAATTGTTTACTTGGGTTTGAAGCACAAGATGAAAGATGAAAAGATGACAGAAAATGAAGAACACAACAGTTTGTTTATGGATGTTCGGAGAAACTCTCCTACGTCACCCCTTCTTCCAACCACCGGAAGGATTCATTATATGATGAGAATCAAATACAGTTTACACACACACTTAGCTCACTATCGAACAAAACACTTTCTGTTCAATTACAAGAAGATGAAGAATATCACTCAGCTAATGGTGTTTTGATTCTAGCTCTCTCTCTCGATTCACACACAGTACAATCAGAAAGAAGCTTCAAGAATGAGTTTAGTAAGCAAGATGATTGAGTAGTCTCTCTCTGCAAAATCAGAATGCTTGTTCAGTCAGTTTTTTCAGTTGTTCGTGAGGCGGTCAGTCCGTTGCTCTAAGGATTGGTTAAATACTGATCAGGAGCTAACAGTCGAATCTTCAAGAATGATACGTGGTACTCTTTCATTGGAAAGCCTCAATTGTACACAGCAGACTCTGAGCACAACGATCGTGGCTGTACCAAACTGGTAGTGCGCCGAATATTCCATCAGGGATGTACCTGCAAAACGGGTAATGTGAGGAAAATTCTCTTACGTGTCGTGTCATTCCTTGATTGGATGCATATAGCTGTTGTACTAATCTTCACAAGAAAGTGGAGCAGAAATAGGGTACAGCTATAGCACGTGGGTAGAAGAAATGCTAGTTCATCTTCTACATCAAGGTCATCTGTAAGCAACTACTTCTCCTTCTATAAGTGCTCTATTTTCCATGTTTTCTTTTTAAGCCTACTTGATACATAAAGAAAAATAATCCTCAACTACTCTAGGTAACTCTAAATAACTGATGCCTTCATCAACAAGATCAACTCTTGACAAGATCTTCAACTAGACAAAGCTTCCATATATAGTTGTTACAAACACTTCTACATCACTTCATCTATTTCTATAAAGAACCTTTGGAGATTTGTGAGGTCTCCTAACTTTTGCAATCTCAATTCCTAATCCAAGTACTTCTTTAATACATAATTGTCTATATTGTCGGTTTTAGTTTGTAATTGTATTTGATTGCCTAATTGGGGAAATTTGATGAAATGACCATAATAAGTGACTTAAATGCACTGGTGACCACCGCTTAATAAAAATTGCGCAAATGATCACTAAATATTTTCGGACGAAATTACCCCGCGACGCGATGAGATGGCCTATAAAATGTCCAGATACTCTTAATATTTAATATAATTTCGCCATTTTTTTCATTTCTATCTTCTCTTCCTTCTCTCTCTACCCGATATTCTCCTCATTCTCTCTAAACGAAAACCTAAATAGTAAACGGCGACGGACAACCATGACGAACGGAGAACGACGACGACACAAGCATGAGCACGAGTACGATGGTGGCAATTGGTACTCTTCTTCCTCGACCATTGATTGTTGTTTGTATAGTTCGTTAAAAATGGTATGGTGTCAAGACAATCGTTCTGTCGCGAGACGCGACCATACAATTTATAAAAAACAATTCACAATGGTATGGTCGCGTCTCGTGACGGCACGATCGTCTCGCGACGAGACCTTCGTCCCGCGACGGCACGATCGTCTTGCGGCGACACCATTTTTAATGAATAATTGCATGACTTCAATGGTATGGTCGCGTCTCGCGACAACACGCTCTTCTCGCAACGGCCCGATCGTGTCACGACCATACCATTAATAATGAATAATTGCATGACTTCAATTGCATGACACCTCATTCTAATAATAATATTTATCTATTCATTGTTTTCAATTGCAGCTGAATTATTCGTTTTGTATAATGAAGAGTGGAAAATTGTTGATGGTACAAGGTCTTTTGATGCAAATTAATGCAAAACTTTGAATTTACCCAAAAATACTACATTTTTCGAATTAGTTGATATCATATATGATATACTTAATGCCAAAATCTACATATGATTTAGTGCTTCAAGTAAAGTATGATGTTCCGCGTATGCGAAATCCTCCCCTTGTTCTTATTGAACAATATAAGGATGTGGGTATCTATTTATCACAGTTGATTTCAAGTCGCACTATGTCACCACTGTGTGTTTCTATAGTAGAGAAATCTCCACTTACACAAAAAAAGATACCACTACTTACATACACAACTCAAGAAAGTATAATACCACTTACTTAAAAATTATAATAGGAGTTGTTCCTAATATGTTTCAACTAGAGGTGTAAACGAGTCGAGTCGAGCCGAGAACCATACTACTCGAGCTCGACTCAAATTGCATTATAAATACTCGAACTTAAACTCGATCGAGTATGAAACTTTATACTCGAACTCGACTCGATGCCAATTCGAGCTACTCGAGCTCGAACTCGCAAACTCGAAAATTAAATTTTATTAATTAAAATTATATTTTACTAATAAATAATATCTCAAAACATAATATAAAGTATATTTCACCAACAACACATATAACCATAATATTATTTAAAAATAAAAAAATACATACCATTACATAATTTAAACATAACAAATATTCATTCAATCACAAACATTATTTAAAAATTACAAACAATTGAAATTGAATATCTAGATTATATTCATCACAAATGCTAAACCTTACAAAACGAGAGTTCTCAATCATCTTGCGGACTTTCAATCATCTTACGGTTGACTATCACCTTCAACTTGATTGTCAACTATAATGTTGTCTTTCTCAATATTGTTTGCAGCCACATATTCATTATTTAAAGCTTTGCTCTTTCCAAAGCTTCATAAATTCGGGAAGATAGCTTGGCTTACCTGAGAAGTTTTCATTCACGAACAAAGTATCAACCATTTGGTTATTTCATTCAGGAAGGTAATCATGATAATAATGGTAGATAAAGTATTAATATGAAGAAAATTCAAGAAATCACTATCAACAACTCTATCGATGATTACCCTAAACAAGTTAAAGAGGACATATCTTCATATACTTCATCTACTGGTACACACATTCATCATTTTTTCCAAAAAAACTAAAATTTATAAGATCTCACATCTGATTTATATATATAATGCATTTACTCATGTAAAACTATAAGATCTACTATTTTATTTTTTTGATTACCAAAAATACATACACCAATAAGGAGTTAATCTCCCATCTTTGATTTTCGCTAAACCCTGATCAAAAAAAGAAAAGGTTTGGTTTTAATGATGTTGGGCGGCGTCGATCCATCCTTTCAATGGTGATTTTGAGTTGAAACTCTTATAGAGGAGATATAGTTGCATGCGATTTTGAATTGAAATTAGGAAACACAAAAGGCTAAAACCCAAACATGTTTTTCAGGATAGGAAAGACTATGACGCTGCTGGTAAAGTCTATGAATGCAGATTATGTTCACTCAAAGAAAGTCTACACCTTCCATAAAGTTAATACATTTTTCTTTTTTATACATAAAGGCACAAAAGAGACACACATATCAACAAACAGCAAAAACATCTCATTCAATGTTCATAATATCAAACACAAATTCCTTAGCTCCTCAATCGAGGATCAATCTCTGAGAAATTCAACAGCTCAAGAAGAACAACCAGTACGATGATTTGGTAGTGGAGGCTCTCACTCTCTTCCATATTACAGTCTCTCTAAAAGTCTCTTTAGAGGAAGAATCGTGAAGATGGAGAAATGGAGAAGAAAGAGTAAAGAGAGGAAGAATCGGGAAGATGGAGGAAGGTAGAAGAGAGCGTGAGTTTAGGAATAAAAGAGAGAGGGGGGATTTGGGAATGAAAGTAATTTAGGTGAACGACGCAAGAAAAATTTTAGGGCTATGTGGATGAGAAAGAAGAGCAACCCTAACTCAAGCTCTTCATATAATATCAATGATGAGAAAGCTAAATTTAAGGCTAACGTTAAGTGTTCTAACTGTGATATTCTAGGTCATTACAAGTCGGAGTGCAGGAAGCCGAAACGTGATGAGAAGAAGAAAGACAATGAAAATGAGCTGAAGGCCCTCATGGCGGCTGATAGCTAGGCCATGTGGATGTAAAGTGACTCAGATTATTCATCATCCAGCAATAGTGATGATGAAGAGTTTGCTTGCTTCATGGAAAGAGATGAGGAAGATTCAGAGGAATATGAGGTATCTGATTTCTCTTTTGAAAAAATTTCACGAGATGAATTAGTGGTTGCACTAAATGACATGGTCTCGGAGTATAAAAAGCTATCAGAATCTCAAAATGAAACAAGTTCAAAATTTGAAAATGATGAACAAACTTCTTCTCAAAACTCCGATCCAAAAGTTTTTGAAAATATGAATGAGCTCTCATCTGAGAATGAGACGCTCAAGGAAAAGATTCAAACTCTTTCTTCTGAAAACCAACCTTTAGCCTATATTGTCAATTCATGGATAAGGTCTGGAGAAGCTGTCAAGTATCAGATTAGTTTGTTGAGGCTTGCTGGATGCAAATCCGGTCTAGTATTGATAGTGATGACTCAGGCAAGTCCTATACGAAGTTAAACTGAGCAACTGACAAACTTAAGCCAATAAGTTTTGTCAAAGGAATTTTAACTGATACTGGAACTAATCCAATTTGTGAGGATTTAACTTTAAAGGATGAGATAACTTATATTCCTCCAACTGTTAGCCAGCTGAAACCTAGGTTAGAAGCGACCAACAAGTCTGGCATATCAAAACCTGACAGGAAGTCAAAGAGTTTTAAAAGAAAATCATCCTCTAAAGTTGGATCAACGACTAGTAGAAAGATGTATGTTAAGCCTAAATCATACGCACTTATCACTACATAAAATGGGAAATTCATCAAGATAACTCAAATATGGATCTCAAAGGGACTGATCGACCGAGGACCCAAGTGAATGTGGGTACCGAAATATGTAAATACATTATCGTGTAGGCGGTATAGGGTAGCTGCATGGAGGAAAAGTGGAGAACATTCATTTGAGAACATGTTGCAGAAGATCAACAAGTGGAATATTTTCCATTTCCACAGACTAAGTGTTTCTTCCTTAAAAATATTTTTGGTCTTAAAGACCTTAAAACATTCATTTATTCATTTTGTAAATATGCATAAATTGAGGGGGAAATTTAATGTTTAAGTTGTTTAAACAGATGAACGCAGAAGAAATTTTTAATTGGTCTATTAGACGAGTATGTCTAAAAGAAAAGCAAGTACTTAGACATACATCTGTTTACACAGTCTATATTTCTGAGATGGATTGTCTTGGTTTAAAATCTGCGCGGTTCGACGTCGAAGTCTAATAGACTTTTAGACGTTTATAAGACTTGCGTAGATAGACACTAACATCTAACCAGACACACGTCTAATACGTGTTGTCCATACGTAATTAGACGTCTACGTCTAATAGACGTTTAGACCTCTATAAGACAAGCGTGATTAGACGTCTGCGTCTAATAGACTCATGCGTCTAATAGCGTCTACTCAACTTAGATGCCAGAATGTAGAAGCAAAGGACATGTCTAACTACATGTGAAATAGACGCTTCATCTTCGGACTAATTGAGGACAGTTGTCTTCACGCACGATAATCTAATTTTCACGCTCAAACACTAAAGCAGTCATTTATTGACGACTTGAAGACGCATGTCTTTCAATGTCAGGGAAACTGACTAACATACCCTTTAATATTAAATTATTATTGGTTTAAACCCATTTAATGATGAATACCTTTGGGAAAAGGTGTCTAACATTAATTGGTGGGCCCTCTTTGTCAAAAGTGACGGTTAAGACATGTTACCTTTCAGATTCTATTAGGACATCGTGCATGTGTTTGAAGATTTTATGCTCACAAATTTCTCAAGAACCCTAGTTTTTTTCTAACTTCTCTTTAAGAAATCGTGTTCATCTTCTTTATCTTTTCTCAAAATGACTAACAAGAAACCCATCACTCTTGGTCACAACACCTTACAGGTGGATTTCGCATCGGTCTACACCATTGATCAACAATACATTGTCGATATGTTCCGGTCTCTAGAGTATTTCGTTCTTCGAAAGTACCTTGGCGAACCATTCATATTCTACGAGAAGGAAGTCAGGAAGTTTTTCAAGACGACGAACATGGTTGGAGATTCCATTACGGCGACTGTCAATGATTGCCCATCTCTTTCAATGATTCTACCTATGCTGAGTTTCTGGAACTTCAATTGGAGGGTCACACCTTCAATCTACCATTTCAAGCGGAAACCATCTCGGAGGTGAAGATTGTTTTCTCCAATGATGGTTCATCAATCAGGCTAAATGGGAAGAATAAGGCCCCAAAACTGCATTTTAGTCTTTTGAACAATATTGTGGTGAAGGCTCTTCAAGGCAAAGCATGTTTGTTCGACCTGTACAGCCAAGAATGCTTCAACTACATGGCGGCCATCTATAAAGGTATGAAAATAAACTTGGCATCTACAGTATATTCTAATCTATGTCAGTTGGTTTACTCAAGGAACAAGGAGAGTGTGGGTTTCTCAGCCCAACTCGGTTGGTTTATGAAACATTTGGGTGTGTCTATGGGCGAGGGTAAGACTATTAACCCGAGTCACATATTCAACAGTTTTTCTGTGAAGAGTACTCTTGCGAGGATGAAGTTCTCAAAGGATAAGATTTCTGGCTCATCAAGCCAACAAACAGGTGGCCAATCAGTCACTCTATCTAAGCGATAGGCTACTTCCATTCAGTCTACAGGTCCTAAAGAACTAAATCGGTGATGGAGACTGCAACTAGCATGAATAGCCAAAATAGCTCTCAAAAGAAGGATTCTGGAGTAGTTGACTCTAGGACAAGACCAGGTCTTTCTCCTCTTACGGTTATTCCCCTTCAGTCTCTTTCTCTATCGCCTAGCCCGTTGAAGAAATCGGCTAAGTTTGCTGGTCCTGATGCTGATCTGTATAAGGCATCTAAGGCGTCTAAAGCATCTAAGGCGCTTAGGGCGTCTAAGCCGTCTAAGAAGTCTATTAAGGTAACTTCTTCTTCTCCTCTAGCCTCAGTGCCTATTATTGATGTTCCTGTGATGGAACAAGCTGAAAGGCCAACTATTGAGACAGTTGGTCCGAATATTGAAAATATTGACAAAGTTGTGTCATCTTCCCTCCCTAAAAGAATTAATAGAGCTTGAGGCTACTAGTAACGATGTGAGTACTCCTGAAACAGAGTAGGTTATTGCTCTAATTCATGTGTCTGCTCTTCCATCTAAATAGGCTCGTCCTCCAAATGTTGAGCCAATTGTTGTCAAACCCAATGCTATGGGAAAGGGTGTTGTGTTTGAACTCCCGGAAGGGACCTTTCCAAAGCCCTTGTCCCCTTTTCAAATTATGAGATCATCAAGGGAAGCTCATGACATTACTATCTGCGAACCCCTGCCTAATTCTAAACTTAAACCAAATGTGGTTCCTAAAAAAGGAAAGGCAATTTCTATAAAATCTTTGGAGAATATTTCTGAAGCAAGTTGTATTTTCAATCTTGTGATAGAAGAAGTGGAAATGAAGGCCACTTAGAAGATCGATATCTTCGATAATTGGGTGAACTACAGATTATCCACTCAGTTTGAAGAGATGATCTCGAAGAAGGAAATTGTAAAAGAATGGAGGAATCTTATAAGGACTGAGAAGAGAGTCCTAAAATGGGCCAAAACTGATGAGGTCCCTGAAGCCCTTAAAATAAAAGATATGGTGGTGGTTAACATCATGGGAATTCTTCTGTTTCCTATGATTGAAAAGAGGAAGGCCAACTTCAATTCACTCGACACGGATGCTCCTGCAGAGCAGAACGCGTTGAAAAAGTTGGACCTAATCATGAATGGCTATTTTTCAACAATCCTTCAAAAGGTCCACGGAACAGACTCTTCCGGGTTAAGTCTATTTCATGAATTGTCAAGTGAAAACAATACAATAGAGGTATTTCATGTTAATCAATTCGTTTCAAAAGAAGATGAGCAAGTTGTTGCCCATCTAATTGAGCTGGCCAATATATCATTTGAAGAGAAACGGTTATTGGCGCAGCAGATTGTTGAACAGACCTCGATCTTGGATTAACCTGAAGAAAATATGGAAGAAGAGGAGGTTGTTGCTGAAGCTTTTCAATCGCCCATTCGGAAAAAGGAGATTTCAGAGGTGGATCCTCCTATTCTTGAAACTGAAGAAGAGCTTCCAGTGATTGAAGCAGAATCAACAAAGGTTGTTGATAAGTCTCCAGAGTCAGAAACAAAGGGGCAACCTTTAGAGGAGGCAGACTCCGAGAAGATTCCCTCTACGGAGGGGGAACAAGATGACAAGGAGGTGTCTTCCTCATCCTCATCCTCACCCTCATAAGAAAGTCAAATTTCATCTTCCCTTTCAACCCCGATCATAACACCACTAGACATCATTGATATAGTTGTTGATTTACCTCTTCATTCTGAAGATATTTCAGAACAGATTCATCAAGTATGTGCAGATATTCTCAATGACAAAGAGAAGTCCAAGGATGTGTCCAAGAATCCTTCTTCTCCTTCCAAAGATAAAGAACCAGAGCGTTCTTTACAAGTTAATACGCATGTGAGCCCTATTCGCACTGCTGCAACCTATTCTCAAGATGTGTCATCAGCTATCCATTCATTAGAAGAAGCTTCTCTTAGAGGGCCAAAACTCTATAACTTCATGCTGGAAATGATGCACTCCCTAGAATAGAATATTGTGGATATACAACCCAGACTGGCCAATCTTGAGAAGGGATCGATTTCAATCAAGGAAGAGATGTCTTCTATTCTTGCCTCTCAGAAGGAATTGGAGAAGACAATGAAGAAAATACTTATGAAGTCAACATCATTTATACTACATACACAAAGTTTGAGAAGAATCTCTTTAATAGACAATCGAAGTTGTTTAATGAATCCAAATCTCTCACCCTAGAGCTTCATCAAAATGTTATGTCAGCAATAAATCTCGCACAACAACAAATGATGGAGATGTCCAACGCAATGAATAGAGTTGAAGTCGAGCGAATGGAGCAAGCTGATTCTTTTGCAAGGTCTATTCAAGTTGCTGAAGAAGTCGAGACTACTGCAACTAAAGAGAAAGCCCTTATTGCAGCTGATAATGTTAAAAAGGGGGAAGATATATCTACAGGTGGTATCTCAAGAGGTGGATCTACTAGAAGAACCCGGTCGAAATCAAAACGCAAAGCTTCTGAAGAGATCGAAGTAGGTTGCAGACCTCCAAAGAAAGGTTCAGGTCATGGAGGTGACAGAGGTGGTGGAAATGGATTTCACGACCTCTTAACGGGTAACCCTCTGCCAGGAGAAGAATCTGATCCAAACGTGAAAAGGGAATGACCATAAATCTCTTTCTTTGCTTTTCATATTTTAATACTTATGTAGGAATATTTTTTTGAACTACTATGATTTCAATCGTATTTGATGGGTGTTTACATTATTTTTTTAAGATTGCATGGTTTTTAACATCAACAAAAATGGATATTTTTAGGATTAAATGAACTAATCTGATTTTGATAATTTAGCTTAAATAATCAAAAAGGGGGAAATTGTTGGGAAAAATTAAGTAAAGAGTTAATTAACTTAGAAGAAACTATTTGGAAAAACTAAGTTAAGAGTTAATTAACAGAAAATGTGAAATATTAAACAACTGAATTTTGACGATGTTTAAATATGAATAAAGCTAAGCTGTCTAATTGTTTTTGTGCAGGTGCATCAGACTTAGCTAACTTAGACGTGGTCTAAGTAGGCTAATTAGACGTGTTACGTAGTTAGACGTTGGAGTTTAACTCTTTTAGACAAGTCTATACTGATACGTAGTTAAACGTTGAGGTCTAACAGATACGAAGTTAGACGTTGAGGTCTAACATATATGTAGTTAGACGTTGAGGTCTACCAGATACATAGTTAGACGTTGAGGTCTAACAGATATGCAGTTAGACGTTGAAGTCTAACAGATACGTAGTTAGACGTCGAGGTCTAACAGATACGTAGTTAGACGTCGAGGTCTAACAGATACGTAGTTAGACGTCGAGGTCTAACAGATACGTAGTTAGACGTCGAGGTCTAACAGATACGTAGTTAGACGTTGACGTTTAACTTCTTCAGACAAGTCTGAAGTGATACGTAGTTAGACGTTGCAGTCTAACTCCATTAGACTTGTCGGTCTAATGGAACACGCTATTAGACGTTGACGTCAAACTCTCTCAGACTAGGCAGTCTAATGGATCACGTCTAATGCCTCGTTTCAGCAGCTGTTTAAAGTTAGCATACGTCTACCCACGATCAACTAACTGTCTACTACTCTAATCCACTCACTCCTATGTAGTCTGACAAGCCATCTAATTGCATCCAATAAACGAACGTCACGTACGCAAATGTCCTTTCAACGATTTGTCTAGTACAAGACAATATCAGAGAGGATAGTTGGTGCACTACCATTTTGGTACGACCATGATCCATTTGCTCAAAGTCTGCTGTACTCTTGTCCTTTGGCCGACCTTCCAATGGACGCTTGTCACGTGTCCATGAAGAAGATTTGATCGTTGGTGTACTTCTACTACAAATAGATGCTCAAGGACAACGACCGAATTATTGGTTACTTTCCTAACTTTTACAATCTTACAAGCTTACTCTTGCCTTACTGATTTCTATCATCTTCTAAGTTCAAGAGAGAAAGAATAAAAAATTGTCTAGCTGAGAAAATATTGTTCTTAATATTGTAAGTTGAACAGAGGTTGTTCTGTTCAACAGAGTTTTAGCTAGATTAATAAGTTGTATTTAATTCAAAGAGTATAGTGAAATTCGTCCGGTTGTGGAAGAAGGGGTGATGTAGGAGGATTTTCTCCGAACATCCATAAACAACTCTCTGTGTTCTTTACTTTCTGTCATTTATCTTTCATTGGTTCAAAGATTCAAAATCTGACGAACACTTCCTCCCTTGAAACCGTTTCAAGAGTTCGAAGGATTTGTGAAGAATAGAAACATATTTTAATTTCTAACAGAGTTAAAATCGAATCGTTTATCATAAGCTGTTATCAATAGCCAGACCCTAGTCTCTATTGGTTATATTAATCCTATCAGATAGGTACGTGAGATTGTTCATACACAATCCCATAAAAACCCTAATTGTAGTTAGGTATTTAAATATGCTAAAGAAATTAATTTACAAAACGTTTCTCAAAATTTTTCTCAAAATCAATTTAAACCGGCCAACAATTACATGTTTTGAATATTTAACATAAATAATCAAAAAAGGAGCAATTGTTAGATTAATTAGATAGTTAATTAGTAGGTAATTAACTATCTAAAGAACTTAACTAAATTCATTGTTTGTGTAGGAAACACAGGGATCTTTCAAATTATTAAATCAACCTTATTACTCTGGATCGGTCGACCGATATCACAGAGGCGGCACAAACCGAAATTCTCTAAGTTATATCTTTTCGGCTATCTCTATATCAGAATCAAGTAAAAGATTGGCTCGAACGAATTTACCGCTCAAGCTAAAGGATCGGTAAACCTATACTTCAAAGATCGGTTTTGACTCTTCGACAGCAAGACTGGTCGACCGATATTGAAACTACAAACCGGTATGACGTCCGGTCGGCACAATACTGGGTGCAATCTTGGCACAATCCATACAAAATAACGGGCAGAAAGTTAACAGACCAAATCAAAGATATGGAATAGCTAGAAGTTTCCATTTTGGTCCAATCAGATCACTTTGGGAATAGGCAGAAGGGAGCCTTCAAATATGCAGACTGTGTTATTTCCATTTTGATATAAGTCTAATGATAGACTTTGGGAAGCATAAGACTACAAAAAGTGATCAGGTACCTATTTTGGTATAAGTCCAACAGAAGTCCCTAGGGAGCAGGTATTTGTTAAACCGCTCCCGATAATAAAATCAAGAGAAGACAAAACTGGCTGGCGGTATTGCTTATTGGAAAGTGTCAACCGCATTTAATGCCATGCAGTCCTTTGTTAACCGACCAATCAGATTCAAGGATTACCATGCAAGTATCCATTGTATGAGAAATATTACCGTTGTCATATCTTCACTATTTAAGAGAAGGAAGAAGATCATCAACTGACACAATACGATCAACGAATATAAGAAGCAATATATCAAGATATAGAACCGAAAAGCTTCAAAGTATTCTTGTTCACATTTTGTCTAAAGTGTTAAGTGTATTACAATTCATTATGTGTAAGAAGTGAAAGTTGTAAGTCAATAATGAACAATAAATAAGCCTCGGTTATTTGACTTATTGTAAAGTGTGTTGAATATTCTTAGTGAATATCCTTCTCAAGGTTTGAGAAGAAGGGGTGACGTAGGATTTTATCTCCGAACATCCATAAATCTTGTGTTGTGTTTCTTATTTTCTCCATACCTTTTTATCGCTGTCCAAACTGTGTGTGTGTATTGCTTCAAGTTGAAACGAACTATTCCGCATTTAAACTCGGTTTAAGAGTTTGTGACAACATGCGTAGTATAGAGATCGATATTAACTTTTAATCGAGTTAGTATCACCCGACGTATTGTGTAAGCGTTCATCCAAACCAGACCCCCTATCTCCTTCGGCGATCCCGATCCTAACAAGTGGTATCAGAGCAGCTAGTCTCTATACTCAAGAAACCGACGCAAGCATACCTCACACTAAAAAACCTCCAATGCTAGAAAGTGAAGAATTTGTAGATTGGAAGATTCGCATGCATCTGCATTTGATCACCATGGATGATGAAATGATGTTTATCCTTTATGACGGTTTGATAAAGATCAACAAAGACAAGAGAGAATAGACAACCGAAGATCGTAGGAGGAACAAACTGGATAATCTCTATAGATATGTCATATACAAAACATTGGATAAAAATACGTTTGCTAAGATTAGAGAATGCTCCACCGCTAAAGAAGTGTGGGAGACAATCATTCAACTCTAGGAAGGGAACGAGAGAACCAAAGAGAACAAGATAATGGTGGTCACTCAAAAGTTTGAAAACATTAAGATGCGTCCCAGTGAAACCATGAAGGAATTTGATGACCGATTCAAAAGTGTGGTAAATGAACTCTCACTCCTTGGGAAAGAAATATCACAATAAAGAAATAATCATCAAGGCCCTAAGATCACTTCCCAGCGCATGGGATATTAACACCATAGTGATGAGAGAATCAAACAGTCTTGGTAAGATGAAGCTGCATGACATCTTTGAATATCTGAGAGCTTATGAATTCGAATTGAAGTCCAAAAATGAGGATGAAGCCTCAGCATCAACCGCTACAAGAGCTCTGGTGACCTTTATAGAACCGGCAACCCCTGTACTTGTGAAATCGGCTGAGCAATTCAGTGAAGATGTTATGGTCATGCTAGCCAAGAAGTTTGGAAAGTTAATGAAGAAGAATCAACCGACCAATTCATACAACTACACCTACCCTAATGGTAATAAGTCTAACGTTTGTTGTTATAATTGTGATGTTTTAGGTCATTACAAGTCAAAGTGTCGAAAGCCACTAAGAGACAACAGAAACCCGAATGATTAAAGGAATGAACATCAGTCAAACAGTCAAGGCAAGGAGATCTAAAAGGCCTTAATAGTCGATGACGGTGGAAGTCAGTGGGCACATACCGATTCGAACAGTGATGATGAATGAATCAATTGTCTTATGACAATTGAAGAAGAGATATTTAAATTTGCCTTTGAGGAATTTACCTGAGAAGACTTGGTCACTACACTCAATGACATGCTCATTAAGTAAAAAAACCTGTCAACTCTTGTACCGACCCGGCTAAATTTCCAAATTGGTGAACCGAGCAAAACTGAAATCGGTGAACCGAGTGAAATTCAGACCGGTAGACCGATTGAACTATCATCTAAGAATGAGAAGCTCAAGGAGACAGTTCAATCGTCGACCGAAGAAAATGAACGAACTAAATACGTGATGGCTACATGGAAGAGATTTGGAGATGCTGTGAGCCAGATGACGAGTCATCAAAGACCATATAACTATAAATTCGGTCTAGGCTATGACAATAACAATAAAGATAAATTTAAATCTTCCAACCGCCAAGGGTTGAACCTCAGTAAAGACAAGTTGCCTTTTGAAAACATTGTCTAGAGTTCATCAGCCAATAGTGAAGCAAGTCACGATTCAAATTTGGAAAAGGAACTAACATATGTAGGACCAACCGACACATCAAGATGGCTTCATCCTTAGAGAAGGAGAGCCATCCGACCGGTCATAAAAGAGCATGATAGATACTCAAATAGAACCGATCAAAGATCACCAAGACATAATGAGGTAATCAAAGGCAGACAGAGATGTCAAGAATGGCACAAGTAGATCTATTAAAACTATCACAGGGAAACTAATCCGATTAATTAAAGTATGGATTCCCAAGGGACTAATTAATCATGGACCCAATTGAATGTGGGTACCAAAAGGGTGTAAATAGTTGTATTTTGCAGGTCAAACAGATGAAACAGCTGGAAAACTTGGAATGGTACTTGGACAACGGTTGTTCTAGGCATATGATAGGAAACGGCAAGCTATTGACCGAAATTGTGCAGGAATCCGGTTCAATGATAATTTTTTGTGACAATTCAAAAGGTAAAGTTGTGGGCAAGGGTAAGATTGTCCATGGAAACCTAACTAAAAACAATGTATTACTTGTTGAAAACCTTCATTTCAATTTGCTAAGTATTAGTCAAATGTGTAATATATGGTATATGGTCGAATTTTACAAACAAGCATGCTTAGTTAATAATCAACAAGGTAGTACTTTATTAACCGGTAATAGAATACGAAACATTTACAAGGTAGATTGGAAAACTAAATGTGATAACCCTGTTTCTATGATAGCTAAAAATGATCAGAACTGGATGTGGCACAAAAGACTAAATCACTTAAACTTTAAGACCATTAATTATATTTGCACTAAGGAACTAGTTCAGGGAATTCCTAGCATGAAGTTTTCAAAAGATAAAGTATGACATGCATGTCAAATGGGAAAACAAATTAAATCGCTTTTAAAAGTAAAGGGCATACTCAATCTAACTAATGCTTAGAATTACTTCACATGGATCTTTTTGGACCGATTAGAGTGACAAGTCTAGGAGGAATACATTATACTATGGTGATTATTGATGACTATTTTAGATACACTTGGGATATATTTTCGGTATCTAAAACTCAAGCTACTCCAAATCTGATCAAAATACTTAGAAGAGTACAAAATGAGAAATTCGTACGTGTTAATAAAATTAGAAGTGATAGAGGTACATAATTTACTAATAGCACTTTAACTACATTTCTTGAGGAATCCGGTATTAGACACGAGTTGTGTAGTGCTAGAACCCCTCAAAAAAATGAACTAGATGAGAGGAGAAACCGAACCCTCAAGGAAGCTACAAGATTCATGATAGCCGATTCGGGTGTTGCTCAAAAGTTTTGGGCAGAGGCTATCAACACTACATGCTATACTCAAAATCAGTCCATGATTAATAAACGTCTTAACAAAACACCTTTTGAAGTATACCATGACAAAATTCCTAATATCCGATATTTTAGGATTTTTGGATCTAAGTGTTATATTCATAACAATGGAAAAAATTATTTGAATGCTTTTGATGCTAAATCCGATGTCGGTATCATGTTAGGATATTCTGAAGTTAGTAAGGCATATAGAGTGTACGATACTAGGACTCTTACCATTGAAGAATCATCACACATTGTTTTTGATGAATCTATTGAAAGTAATACTTCTTCATCCATTGATCTACACAACAAATTGGAAAATTTAAATATTCATTTTGATAGTGAAGAAGAGATTTCGGTCTTTAGACGGTTTGTCTATGACCGAACGGTTGATGTTGGAACTCAACAGAATCAAGATGCTTCACAACAGGATGTTGACACCTTAGTGGTCGTTGAGGAGACTAGTCGGCCTGACACTGATCGGCCTATCGGTCTGTCTAACCCTGATCAAATAACCGGTCATATAGAAGACATCTCCGGACCAAATCTTAAATGGAACAAAGGTCATCCTCATGAGCTTGTTATAGGTAACCCATAATTACCCATCCAAACTAGGAATCAATTGTTAGAAGAATATGAAAACTCAGTATTCATATCACAGATTGAACCGAAAAAGGTGGATGACGCATTGCTAGATCCTGATTGGATTTTAGAAATGCAAGAGGAATTAAACCAATTTGAGAGGAATAAAGTCTTGTACTTAGTCCCAAAACTGAAGAATAAATCGATTATTGGAACAAGATGAGTATTTAGAAATAAACTCAATGAAAACGGTTTGGTTACGAAGAACAAGGCTAGACTAGTGGCCCAAGGATACAAATAGGAAGAAAGCATTGATTTTGAAAATTATTTGCTCTTGTTGCTAGACTAGAGGCCATTAGAATTTTTCTTGCATTTGCTGCTTTCAAAAATTTTAAAGTATTTCAAATGGATGTCAAAAGTGTTTTTCTCAATAGTGAATTAAATGAAGAAGTATATGTTGAGCAACCACCTGGTTTCAAAAAATCCTGATTTAATCACTCATATTTATAGGTTATATAAAGCACTATACGGTTTAAAACAAGCCCTAGATAATGGTATAATACTCTAACAAAAATTTTGTTCAATCATGATTTCACCATAGGATCTCTAGACAAAACTCTATTCAAATTTGAGAAAAAGGAACACATTTTACTTGTTCAGATCTTTGTAGATGGTATCATTTTCGGTTCAACAAATCCTAAATTATTTGATAAATTCTCTAAAATGATGACTGACAAATTTGAAATGAGCATGATGGGAGAATTGAGTTTCGTCTTAGGCCTTCAGGTTCGGTAGATCGAAGAAGGAATGTCTATAAATCAATCCAAGTATACAAAAGAGCTATTAAAGAAATTCGGAATGGACAATTGTTCTGCTGCATCTACTCCAATGAGCTCTTCAGTTAAATTAGAAAAGGATGAAGACGTTAGAGTGTTGATATTACAGCGTACCGTGGAATAATCGGTTCACTTCTATACCTGACAACAAGTCGACCAGACATCCTATTCGCCGTAGGAGTGTGCGGGAGATTTCAGGCTAATCCTAAACAATCTCATTATACTACTACTAAACGAATATTGAAATATCTTAAAAGAACTCAAGATGTGGGATTGTGGTATTCAAAGGATTTCGGATTCAATTTAATAAGCTATTCTGATGTAGACTATGCAGGATGTAAGATAGACAGGAAAAGCAAAAGTGAGACCTGCCAGTTCCTTGGTGACTGGCTTTTATCCTGGTATAACAAAAAATAGACATCAGTTGCAACTTCAACTACAAAGGCAGAGTATCTTACATCCGGCAGCTGCTGTGCTCAACTCCTATGGATCGAACAGCAACTAAGGGATTTCGGCATCATAGCTGAGGATTCACAGATTTTTTGTGACAACACAAATGCTATTGCTATCACATATAATCCGGTGTTGCACTCAAGAATAGAGCATGTTGATATCCGACACCATTTCATCAGAGAACATCTGCAGTAGAAACATATCCGACTGGAATATGTTTCTATCGAACAACAAGTGGCCGACATTTTTACCAAGCCACTATTGGAAGCTAAGTTTTCCTACTTCAGAACTATTTTGGGTCTTGTTGATAGTAGTCAAATTATTCCTTGAAACACCGACATGCATTTAGGGAGAAGCCTTCGCTTCTCAAACCTTACATATTTTCGGCATTACATTTAAACCGGTCGAACATTTCACATCAAAGCAATATTTTTACACCGATCAAATATTCATTTTATGTGCATAAATCTATAAGAAATAGGTCATCAGACATATAAAATCGGATGGTTGGTACCTCTTGAAATCGGTAAATCATTCTACCGAAAAGAAATGTACAAAACCGAACTACTTAAATAAATTGGTAAAATCGATCAGTTATTTCTGAATGAATAACTACCGCTCAACAAAAATTTCAGCTATATGCAGAAGCAGTTCTTCTTCAGAATTAAATAACTGATCGCAATAAATCCGACTTTAAGTACAGCTGACCGGTTCATTACATGGAAATTTCGGTAATCTCATTTCAGATTTTAAAATGGAACAGTTGGACAATGCTTAATTAGTATATGTCTAAGCAGTTTTCTTATTAAAAGAAAATAGTCATTCCTCAAACAACGTGAAGATCTATGTCTATCATTGTTCAAAGAGGGGGACTAACATATCACCAAAATATCATATTCTTGGAAATAAAAAAGATAGATTGCTTCTTTGACCAAGAAAAACCAAGAAAAACATCCATTTCAATTCATCTCAAATAAAAGATGTATCCTACACTCTCAAACAACACTTTCTTGGTAGACTTTGAGTCAGCTTTATCTTGTGAGGATAATGAGGTGTCTACCATGTTGAGGTCTCTTCAGGCAACCGGCCTGAGACCTTTCCTAGAAGACCGGTCATCCATCAATACTTCATCCTTGAAACTACCCAAGTGATCCGTGAGGATCTTATCTTTGCCATCATTCAAGGTCAAGAATTTGTCTTTAGTGAGAAAGATCTCGCACGGAGCTGCGAACTTCCCACTGAGGGATTCTCTGACCTCTTCTTCTCTTACTAAATCATTTCAAACTCCCTAAGTCCGGTCAAGACTTATGGAGCAAAAACATTTCTCCAGCCAGAGTTTCAAATATTGAGTGAGATTGTCAGAAGAACATCCTTGGGAAAGAGACCACTCAATATTATTCTAAGAGAACCTTTGAGTTGATGGTTGCATTCAATGAAGGAGCTCTTCTCAAATGGTCGAGGATCATCTTCAACAATCTGAAGAAGATGATCTTTTCGGACAAATTGATGACCAGATATGCTCCTCAGTTATGCGGTCTATTCTTTGACATTGACATCTTCCTCGGTCAAGGCATTCCTCTCTATCTAACCCAACTTCTCACGAGGGACTGCCTGCATGCCTATATCGACTGGGTGGAGAAGGCTCGGATCAGAAAAGAGTCAACCTCCGGATCTTCAAATCAGTAGATTTAAGATCCAATATGTATTAATCTTTGTGAAAAATCTAATCATTTTGTTTTACGTATCGGTCGTGTTCTTGTTAATGAAATATCGGTTTCTGTTAAACTTATACTCTAAAATAATCTTCTCATAATCTTCGGTCTTAATTAAATACCGGGCACACTCTTAGTGAGAAGCAGCCGCTTCTCATAAATTGGTCGTTTTAAATTCCCGATCAAATTTTCAAAAATATTAATAAATGAATATCTTAGCATTTCAAATCTAATCAATTAAACTTGACTAGTCAATTATGCCTGACCGGTCAGTTACATCACCTTTTCTTAAGATTCTCTGCCAAAAGTTTAGCACATTTCCAATGCTTAAAAGCACCGTTTCGGGAAGTGTGAAAAGGTGTATCATAACGGACAACTTCATTTATTCAATGTGACATTAAATGCACCTCAACCAAACCTCTATTTAACAAGCCAACTATCAAAGAACAAAACACAACAAACTCAAACATTTCTCTCTCTCTCTCTCTCTCTCTCTCTCTCTCTCTCTCTCTCTCTCTCTCTCTCTCTCTCTCTCTCTCTCTCTCTCTCTCTCTCTCTCTCTCTCTCTCTCTCTCTCTCTCTCTCTCTCTCTCTCTCTCTCTCTCTCTCTCTCTCTCTCTCTCTCTCTCTCTCTCTCTCTCTCTCTCTCTCTCTCTCTCTCTCTCTCTCTCAGCTTGCAATATTTCTCTTATCATCTTCTTATCAAAATGAGTCTAGCTTTCGCCAGAACATCTCTCATTGTAGATTTCGATTCTATCTTGACCATCGAGGATAATGAAGCTAGAGAGCTTGTCTTTGAACTTCTTGTGGAATCTGGTCTCCGTAAGTTTCTGGAAGGATCCCACCTAATCCTTGAAGATGAGGTTGTGGAGTTCTTCACAAATGTTGAAATCGTTAACGGTAGAATAGTGATCCTAGTGAAGGGTCATCCATCTCTATCTCCGAAGAACTATTTTCTCAATTCTTTGAGCTTCCATTTGAAGGCTTCACCGACTTTCCTTCATCCACAAACGGTTTAAATCAAGAAATGACTTAATTTTTCTCTAACTCCGAGACTCTGGTGAAAACACACGGGGTCAAATCAAAATATATCGGTCATATCCAAATTTTGAACGACATCATCGGGAGGTCTATCCTAGCCAAGGAATCCACCAATGTCTATACCAGAAAGATCTTTGATATGATGACCGCTATCAGCTGCTGTCATTCAATCAATTGGTCATCCATCATTTTCGAAAACTTGAAAAATAAGATTTCTCTTGGGAGGACAAGTTATGCTCCTCAGATCAGTAGTTTCCTCCTCTCTCTCTCTCAATCATAACTTTGGACCAAGACACCCTATCAGCCAAGCCAACATACTAACCAAGGAAAAAGACGAAAGGTGGATGGCTAGGGTAGATTCTAGAAATTAAAATTATCTTTTTCATGTGTTTGTTTTCGGCTACTGAACAACCGATTATTTTGTTTCTCTACCGGTTGTTGCAGTTTTAAAATTGATCGACCTATGCTTGCATTTTTAATATAACTTAGTTGTTTTTCCTCAAATGTTCTACGTATTTAATTTATTTCGGCTACATCTTAAAACCGCTGCATTAATTACCACACAATAATTAACCGTCTTCAGTTTTACCGCTAAGTTTTTCCGCCAAATTTTACTACCAATATTTACTTTTTACCGCCTTGTGCATTTTGGAGGGAAAATTCACGCCTTTTAGAGGTGAGACACACGGTTACGTGTGACGGTTTGGTGATTCAACCGTCACATTTACCCTATATAAAGGGCATTTGCAAATTTTTTAATCACAACTTCTCAATTTTTCTAAATTGCTATATCATTATACTCTCTCTCTACAAATCATATTCATCCTCAAACTTTAATCATTGAAAGAGATAATGCGTTGTTTAATCATATTGTCCAGGTTGATTTCGCCGAAATCAAGAATGCTGGTTCCGTTGAAGTTCAAAAGATCATGGAATCAGTTAAAGAATCCGGGGTGGAGCATTTTCTGGATGGGCCAATGATTTGCTATCAGGATGTGGTTAGGGAGTTCTTCAAAACCGCAAAGTTAAAAAAGAATATCATTCATGCGAAGGTGCATCGTGTCAAGTTTGAAATTTAACAAAATTTTTCTTTAACAAGATCTTATCTATTGATAGGTACGAGTTAAAAACTCTACATATCGATAGGTCGAGACATCATTTGTATATGATTTTGTTAAAGACCCTATCTGTTGATAGGTACGAGAAATCATTTGTACACGATTTTGTGAATAAACCTTATTTGTTTGTAGGTCGAAACATTATTTGTTTATGATTCCGTCAGTAAACCCTATCTATTGATAGGTGTGAGAAATTGTTCATACACGATTCCGTTTATAAACCCTATTTTTAAATAGGTCGAGATATCGTTTAAATACATTTCTGCCAGAAAATCCTATCGCTCAATAGGTATTCCCTCCTGCAACATCAACATTAGTGAAATCAAAATACTACCAAACCAAGCTTTATCTTTCAATAAATCCTTCAAGCCCTATTTGTAGACAAACCAAGAGATCATACATACATGATCCAATCATATGAAACCCTATAATCCAAATAGGTAATTCAAACCCTATCCCTCGATAGGTCCTCAAACAAAACCATATCGCTCGAATAAGTATTCCAAGCCCTATCACTCGCATAGGTACTCAAGAAAACCCTATCTCTTGATAGGTATCCGGTTAAAACCCAAATTCTAAATAGGTACATCTCCCAAGTCACAAAAACATTAAGCCTTGTTTGTTAACAAATACAACAATCATTCATACATGATCCCGTTCAAACCTTATCACTCGATAGGTAATCAAGCCTTGTTTATCAACAAGTATAGCGATCATTTTTACATGATTCTATCCAAAATCTAAACCCTATCACTCGATAGGTCCTCGAACAAAGCCCTATCACTCGATAGGTAACCAAAGCCCATCTCATGATTGCACACTCAAACAAACCCTATCTATTGATAGGTACTCAGAAAGAAACCCTATTATCCAAATAGGTATTCCAAACTCTATCACTCGATAGGTATTTAAGCCTTGTTTGTCAACAAGCACGCCAATTATATTTACATAATCCTGTCCAAATCCTATATTCGAATAAGTAATCTCACCAAGTTTTGTTCGAAATCATATTTCATGATAGGTACCCCAATGAAGTTCTTGTTCTCTAATATTGTTTTGCTTCAGTCCCGTTCATAATTCTATCTTCTGATAGGTACCCCAATACTGTTATGTTCCCAATTCTCGATACGAATGACTATAAGTTGATAGCACCATGATCATTTATACATGATCATTCTCAACCTCATCTGTGAATGATCTTCACGGAAAGTTTGTTAACTTTCATGATAGAATTGACAATTTCATGATCACATGTTTTTGATTATCCTAAGAAGCTACATGTTAGTAGCCCACATGAAACGTTACTAAAACTTTTATGTTCCCTACATATCTCATAAAACCTTAGCCATTTGTACTTGACTAAAATATGAATCATCTGTTGATATTCATGCCTTATAGGAATCTGATGTTTCAATACCTACTATTATCATCATCCTTTGGATTTTATGGGTATTTTATCAAGTTCTGTAAAAATAGGTTTTTCAAGAATCATCCTTGTTAAGATAAAACACCAAAGAAAGCATATCCTAAAACAACACTTGGCAGCACCTCGACAATTGTTACATACAACATCAACAGGTCACTCCAACTGCAACACGCTATAAGTTCCATCTTTCCTAACTCCCTCATTATAAATTGGACAAGATAACTTAGTGTTAGATCTCAAACTTGAATCAGCGTTTTCAAAAACCAATTTGTTGTATTCAAACTCGATTCAAGTGGGGCAATCTATAAACGCTACAAATTTACACTCCATTTATAATATTAAAATAATTATTTCGATTTATTTTGAAATAAATAAGATCAAAATATTGAACCTCGTGGCCAAAAACCTTTTAAAACAATTAATTATGATTATTTATTGTGCTAATGAATAAAATTAATTAAGAATTAAGGCCTAAATACAAAGTAAAATTATTTGGGAGTAATGTTGTTCCCATGATGTCTCAAAATAATTTTGAAAAAATTAAAGGGAAAAAATAAATAATTTTGATGAATTGCTGTATGCATTTCATCTAAATAGAATTATTTATTTAAATCCTAAAATTATAAAAAATAATAATAAATTGGTAAAATTTTTACCATATTTATTTTAATATTTTGTGTATATAAAATGATTAAAATTAAAGCAAAAGCGTGAAAGAAAAATCAATTTCAAACAAAAATTTAAGGTTTTAAAATAAAAATTAATATGTAATTAGGTGTAGCCGAAAACAAACGAATTCTGTGCAGTAAGAACCGCCTCCATTGGATGGACACTCGAATCAAATCCAGATCGCTCCGCATAGCCCGCTGTAGCAGAAGGAAGCGCGCGTAGAGGAGCACTAAATCAACTAACAAGACGTCAACCTCGTTAGCCGAAAACGCCTAATCGCCAATAATGTTGGATGGGATGCAGGCGGAACACAAAAATAGGCACAAAACGACATTGTTTTTGGCTTCATTCTTCTTCTTCATCGCGACACCGCGGAGATAATGATGAACTACTGTGTTGATTTTGAGTTTTAGGAACTCAACCAATTGTCCAACAAATGAGCTAATTCAAAGCTCACAATGATCACCCTACGATGGTGATCATTCTCCCTTACAAAATAGGGATGAATCACCTTATTCTAGGTACTAAAAGCCAAGAACAATCAAAACCAATTAATAGCTTTTGGCTAATTCAGTCCACTAGGCTTCCCCAACCGGCCTAAAATGAGTATAAATGCTCCATCAACTCATTTAGAAGTTAACCAATCAACACAACATTCCTAAATCGAAGGAAATCAAAATCCATCATTAAAGCTTCAAAGCTTCAAAGCTTCAGATTTTTCGAATTTTATGTTTAAGGCCTTGAAGCTCAGATTTCTGCATGCAGAAATCTACCTTAAGGATCAAGGAGTGTTCTCCAATCCTTGGTAATGTTCAAATCAACCTCTAATTCATACTTACAGTTTTAATTTATTTATATTTCAAATTACATAAGCTTTTATGCTTACTTTTTATGGTGTTTTATGATTGAGAATTCATCCCTAGATGATTTATAAACTATCTAGATATGATAGAAACGATTAATCGATCTAAATAACAAAATCCTAAAATTGAATTTCAAAAATCAAAAAACAGATTTGTTGTTCTTGGGTTAATTCAATCAAATCACAGCCTAGAAAACTTCCCGATATGATTGTAATGATGTTGGACAACTATTTAGATCATGTTTGATCCTTCCCGGTTATGTTTGATCAAAATCAAAAATTTTAAAATAAATGAAAATTTTGAGTTCTTGATTTGGTGAAAACGAACAATCAATGTTCTTATCGGTTCGGACCGAGACCAAGGACCGATAAAATTAAACTAAGACCGAGACCTATGACTGGTGTTCTTGAGTTAAGACCGATGTACTTGAGCTAGGACCGATAAATTCGACCGACGATTCTCACCTAGGACCGATAGAATTCGGACCTAGGACCGAGAGGTACGACCTAGGACCAATATAATTCAGACCTATGACCGATAGGTCTCACCTGGGACCGAGACTCCTATGACTTAGGACTGAGAGGTCCAAACCTGGGACAAATAATCCCAAACTTGGGACCAAGAGCCCCCAAAGCTAGCCCTAGACCGAAAGGTTTATACACCTTTACCAAGAAACATAGCCTCATGCTAGTCTAGGACCGATAGGTTTTTACACCTAGACCAATAAGATTAGCTAAGGACCGAGAATCCTTAGCACATCAACCAAGAGCTCCCGAGCCCAGACCGAGGGTCCCTGGACCCCGACCGATAAAATCAGACCCGAACCTTAGGACTCCAGTCCTAAGGCTTTTTTGGTTCCACTTTTCAAAATGCAAAATTATTTTTGAAATTTTGGCACTTCAAATCATTTTCTAAAATCCCAAAAAATTAGAAAATATATTTTAAATATTTTTGAGATATTTTTACACAAATATTTCAATAAGGGCTCGTTTAGTGTTTATTTCTAAACCCTAATGCCTTTAAAAAATAATTAATATTCTTCAGGTATTTCCACCATAGTTATCATCTGATACAAGTATTAGTATTTAAATAGTGATGTTTCAATATTATAAATAACGATAAACCTAGAAGCATGAATAGGACTGGTAGAATAATGTGTTAAAACACAAACGTTATACAAATGATTTTCAAAAATCAAATTTATAAGTGGATACCATTTTTAAAATGGGTACGGAGGATAAAGCGCAAAAGTTCTTTCCCGAGTATCACCAAACTTTGAACTAAACGAAATTCTAAGGAAAATATGTTTGTACAAGTACTTTTTTTTATTGATTTTCTAAAATCAATTGGCGACTTTGTTTTCAAATAAATAATATTTTCTTATATTAATTATTTTTAATTAATTTAAATTGAATTTCATAACAAAAACAAATCGTTATTTGATTAAGAAAATCCCCATATTATTACAATTTGAATAAAATTAATTATTTTTATATAATTAATTTTAAAAGTTGTCAGTTACCATCAAAATATTTTAAAAATAATGTTTTTTTTAAAAGATACCTAACACGTAAGCCAAGGTTAAAACATCGAATTTTGAAACACTCCGAGCAAGTATTTTCGTGTGTCCATCCGCACGTGCTAAGGTATGGGATTCGAAAGGGTTACAATATATAATATTAAATAAAATATATAACTAATTACACTTTTTATAACTATATTTAAATATTTTTTTTTCATTTTATTGTAATATATTTAGTTGAAAAACATGTTGCACAATAACAATATTTCTTTGACATCTAATGTATTTACAATATATTATGTAACTAATCATTTTAAGTATAAAATATTAGTTGTAATAAAAGTTGAAATTTGTATTATATTTTATTTTTTGTTATTTTAAATATAATTCACACTATTTTACATTGATGACTTTATAAAACCATTACAGATAATATATATTAGAATATTAATAATGCCTTTAGTAACCGCTTTAATAAAAGTAGTTACTAATATCTTAGTTTGTCTCTTTGTTTTTTTTTGAAAAAAAAGGTGCAATTCTAAGGATTGCTGTTACGAAAACTACAGCAATAACTATATTGTCATAGAGCCATGATTGGTAATCTTAATCATCCCTTAATTCACACAACCCATAGTCACACAATAACGGCTAAAGGAGAGAAATAGCGAGATATGACAAAGCCGGAACGGTGTTAGGGAACCAATATCTTCGTCCACTAGATCATGTGTTTTAGTGTTTGATTCAAGGTCAAGCTACAAGAATCTTTATATTATGGATTGATAATTTAATATATTTAATTATGTTTATGGTGTTCGGGGTAAAATTGGGGTGAAATCGATGCGAGTCGGGGCGGGGTACACAAATACTATCCCCGCCCATCCCTATTCGGTTTCGGGGAAAAACCGTTCCAAAGGGGCAATTCGGTTCGATTTTCGTGGGACGTTTTTCAAATTGCAATCTTTATACAAGATTCCAGGTCCATCGACTTTGAGAACCAATATAGATAAGAGATATCATTTACCGTCGTTTGTATCGATCAGAAGAAAGTATGGTTTCGTTTCTTTTTTATTGTTTCCTGCTCGTTGAATAGAAGTAAAGGAAGTTTCGTGCAACACTAAATATTTGAATATGTAAAACTTGAAGTGTAAGTATTTCTTCGTTATACGTTTCCATGGCTTTGATTGACTAAACTAATCATCGTGCGCTACATATTCTATTCTCATGCCCTCATCTCCTTTCCATTTTAAGAAGAAGAATAACAAAACAATTTGATCATCGGGATCTTCACTACTTTCAAACTCACTCGAAATTGTATTAATCCATCATTTTCTTTCTTATAAACAAAAAAACAAACACCAAGTGTTTGATAGAATGCCCATGAGAATAACTGATGCTGAGGAAGACCTGAAAAGGCATGTACTAGTAAGAGTTTTAGGATAGTTATTATATGGGTGGTGACTATTGAAGTTGGATTAGCTATCTCTACTTTTGTTTTATTAAAGGGGTTGAAGGAATTCAGAACGAAACAGTTTCCAGGTGTCAATTTCCATCCAATTTAAACTTTGGCGATTCAAATTCTAACACTAGAAGTAAATCAGCCGCCTTTGGTAGGCTTCCTCTTCCTTTTGGAGAAACTTCCTTTGGTAAACCGTCTGGACGCAGGTCTGATGGTCGTCTCATTATTGATTTTATGGGTACTGTTAGTTTTTTCTTATTATATATTGTCTCTGCATGTTTGTTTTGCTTTATTTCTTTAACCCATCATCTTTGATTATAGCTCAGGGACTTAGAATTCCATATTTAAGTACATACTTGGATTCAATATGATCAAACTTCCGACATGGTGCAAACTTTGATAATAGTGGTTCGTCTGTAATGGAAATGGCTTGTATGAATCAACCGCTCCATCTTGGCACACAAGTTCACGAGTTTCAATAATTCAAACAACGTATTGCAGAATTACACATCCAAGGAATGAAATTGTACTTAAGAAATTTCTTTCCACGGAACTCAAGATTTCTCCAAAGCCTTGAGAGCCTTTCAACAAAACTTCGAAAGAACAGTAAACTTTTTTGAAACCAGTAAACTTATTTGAAACGGCTTCAGCAGTAGAAAGAAGTAAGTGTGGGGTATTACCATATATGCCTTGGACAAAATCACTAGTTATGTAAGTTCTGTCTAAATGGTGTCATCGCTTGTGTTCAATTCATTCTTTAGAACTAACTACCTTTTATATTTGAATATTTTTTCTCATTGATAAAGATTGCTCTATTTCTCTTATTGTTGTTTAGTGCCTAGTCTATTGTAATGTAGGGTGCTCATGGAGTTAATATAGAAATGAACTTAAATGGTTCTAAAAGGGAAGATGAAGAGTTATATAACCTTGTAAGAGCTTGTTTGTACAAACTTACAAATTTCTCTTTAGTCAATGTATCAGAAAGAACTGATGGTAACTGGATTGAAATTATTAATATTATACTGTAGGGGTTTTGTGAGCATAAGATGAGCAAGTTAAGGAAAATCGAGGCATTTACAACTGAAAGAGAAAAGGAGATCCAACAGGTATTTGGGTAAATTATAATAAGGGTGTGTTTTGGATAAATTATAATAAGGGTGTGTTTGGAATTGGCATTAGAATTGGAATTGGAGGGTCCAATTCCAATTCTTATGTTTGTTAGACACTTTAATATTAGGAATTTGAATTAGAATTCCAATGGAATTCAATATAGTGTAATTTGAGATTCTCAATTCCAATTTTTTTAGGTCGGAATTGTAATTCCAAATTAACATGTTTTTCACATTTTTGACATTTTTAACACGTTTTTCACATATTAAACCGTTTAACACGTTTTGAACATGTTTAAAACATTTTTTACATGTTTTTATGTTTTTGGCACGTTTAACAAAATTTTGGCACGTTTAACGCGTTTTGACACGTTTAACACGTTTTTGACACATTTAACACATTTTCACGTTCTTGATACGTTTAACACATTTTTAACACGTTTAACATGATTTTCACGTTTTTGACACGTTTAACACGTTTTTCACATTTCGGCACATTTTGCACGTTTTGGCACGTTTAACAAGTTTTTCACACATTTGACAAGTTTGACACGTTTTTGACACGTTTAACACCTTTTCACATTTTTGACACATTTAACACGTTTTTAACATATTAAACACGTTTTTAACATATTAAACATGTTTATCATGTTTTTAACACGTTTTTGACACGTTTACCACATTTTTGAAACGTTTAACAAGTTTTTCACATATTTGGCTCGTTTAACACGTTTATTACACATTTCATTTTTTAACACGATTAAAACGTTATTAACATATTTAACACATTTAACACGTTGTTGACACGTTTCACATATTTTTTTACGTTTTTGACACGTTTGACACATTTTTAACACGTTTTTGACACGTTTAACACGTTTTTCACGTTTTGGCACGTTTAACAAGTTTTTCACTTATTTGGCATGTTTAACACATTTTTGATACGTTTAACACGTTTTTACGTTTTTGACACGTTTAACACGTACGTTTATCATGTTTTTGGCACGTTAAACACGTTTTTGATACATTTAACATATTATCACGTTTTTAGCACGTTTAACATGTTTTGGTATGTTTAACACATTTTTGGCACGTTAAACTGTTTGATAAATTTTGGCATATTTACCATATTTTGACATGTTTAATACATTTTGACCCATTTAACACACACTTGTGACATGTTTAAAATGTGTTAAACATGCCAAAAACATGAAGAACGTATTAAACATGGCAAAAATGTGTTAAACTCGTCAAAATGTGTGAAACGTACCAAAAACGTGTTAAACATGTTAAAAAGTGTTAAACGTGCCAAAAATATGTAAAACGTGCCAAAATATGTAAAAACGTGCCAAAAATATGTAAAACGTGTCAAAACGTGTTAAACGTGTGAAAAAACATGTGAAATGTGTTAAACATGTCAAAAACGTGTTAAACGTGTCAAAAACGTGAAAAACGTGTTAATCTTATCAAAATGTGTGAAAATGTGTTAAACGTATTAAAAATATCAAAAACGTGTTAAATGTGCCAAAAATATGAATAATGTGTGAAAAACGTGTTAAACGTGAAAAATGTGCCAAAATGTAAAAAACGTGTTAAATATGTCAAAAATGTGTAAAATGTGTTAAACATGCCAAAAACGTGTTTAACGTGCAAAAAATGTGAAAAGCATGTTAAGTGCATGAAAAACTGTTAAACATGTCAAAAACGTGTTAAACTTGTTAAAACGTGTGAAAAACATGTTAAACGTATTAAAAATGTTAAAACGTGTTAAATTTACCAAAAACGTGAAAAATATGTTAAACGTGTGAAAATGTGTTTTAAGTGTGAAACGTGTTAAACATGTTAAAAACGTATTTAAATGTGTAAAAAACGTGTTAAATGTGTATAAAACGTGGTAAACGTGTTAAACATGTCAAAAACGTGTTTAACGTGTTAATCATGTCAAAAACGTGTTAAATGTGTTAAACATGTCAAAAACGTATTAAACGTGCCAAAAACGTGAAAACATATTTAAGAAGTTAACATTTTGAACCGATATTTTTTTTACAAACATAGAAATTGGAATTGAATTACAATTCTACATTTTCCCAAATATAGGAATTGTAATTGAATTACAATTATATAATGTTTCAAAGTATAGGAATTGAATTATAATTCAATACCAATTCTCATGGAATTAAAATTCGAATTCAAATGCCAATTTCAATTCCAATTCCCCCTCATCAAACACATCCTAAGAAGATTTTGAAGATGTTATTATGAAAGAAGGATCCTCCACTCCCAAACTAATATGCACCTTATTCTCTTTCATAGCGGGAGGGGCAATATGGTAAATAAATAAATAATTTGTTTTATTTATTTAACATATTGCCCCTCCCATTGTGATAGGAGAGGGAGCATATTAATTTGAGAGCAGATGATCTTAAGGTGTTATTATGAGAGACAGAGGCTGCTACTGATTATGATGTGATAGGTGGTGGAATCGGTAAATGAAGTAACTCATTATGTTTGTATAGCCCTTACTATACGTATATCATAATAGTCGTTACTGATGTCGGTATCAGTAACGACTCTCTAATGTCGTTATATATATTTTTTTTATATATTCGTAACGGTCGTTTCAGTAACGAATGGTAACGGCATTATAAGTCATTACAGAAAGTTATTAGTAACGACTTTTTGGACTTTCAGTATCGGCATTAGCTCTTATTTATGCCCCTTTTTCTACTAGTATTATTGTTGTTCTAAACTTGTTGTTATATTTTTATTTAATTTTTTTAGTGTCCATCCCCTATAAACAAGTTACTCTGGGGAGAATTAAGTTATTGCAAACATTGAAATTGAAGCTATTGCATTTGCCCAAAGTATATCCGAATATGTCAGCGATTGCGGTCGGGGCAAGACAAATTTCACAACACGTGGTTTATCGCAATATGTGGTATTGCATGATCATAGAAAAAGATAACAAGTGCTTGTTATTTGATGGGGACACATTCTTTCAATTGTTGACTATTCAACATTCAACTATTTTCATTTTATAACTAATTCTACAAAATCTTTAGTTTTTTACTCAGTAATTGTTTTTTCTTCAATGACCTTTTTGCCAACCATTTATTACTTATGTTAGGATCTAGGTAGCCGCTGGAGGACCGGGGTTTGACCGGTTAGCGGTTCTCACTCGAAGGGTGGTGATTAATCCGGTTAGAGATTAACACCGGGGTTTCAATACTACACAACCTGTCACAAACCCTTGAACTAGGTTCAAGCGCGGAAGAGGTTTGCTTTCAGGTTGAAGCAGCACACTTGTATGATAGGCAGAACCGGTTTCGGATGATGAGGGTTTGAAAATTGATGGGTCGGTTTCGGTAACCTGGTGATTCGGCTTGGATAGAGTTAAGTCGGTTATAGCGGTACGGATCGGTTAGATAATGGAACCGACAGAAAGTAAATAACAAAACCGATTTTATGGATGTTCGGAGATAAAACTCCTACGTCACCCCTTCCTCTCGAAACCGCGAGAAGGATATTCACTAAGGAATACAAGTACAATCCGATCGAGACTTATTTCCTGCTCGATAACACTCTTACAATTTACACCGTAATTGTAAAATACACACACTAGCACTTTTAGCACTCAGGCTTTCTCTAGAGATAGAACACACTGTTTTCACTTGTAAATTAAATGCTCTTAGTTGTCTCGCTTGTTATCCCACTGTGTGTCCCCTTTACTCTTTTTCAACTGCCCCCTTTTATAGATGAAATATGCCAACGGTCATATTTCACTTCCTTGAATCTGATTGGCTGAGCAGAGGTTCAGTGATTCAGAGTTTCAGACCCTGCGGTCGTCTTTTCAGACCTGACGGTCAATCTTAGACCTGGCGGTCTGTTCTTCCGGTGTGTAAGACAAACCTGCTAGGTTTGTCTTTTACTCAATGTGGACACTGTCCGTTAGACAGTTGTCTGTACTTGGAAGATCTTCTTTCTGACTTATCCCGAAGTGGAAAGATCCTGTAGGACTGTCTTCTGCAGCCTACAGACTTTCCTCAGACTTGTATGGATATGGAAGTGTTCAGTCTGTTCCTTTGGTATCATTCTCAACAGATACCCGAATTGTCTTCTTGTACTGGTCGGTCATTGGACTTAACCGGATGGCTTCCGGTGTGAGTGATATAACCGGACTTCTTCCGGTTATTCCTCTGCCTTGTGGCTGATCGGCTGTATGATGTTTCCGGTTTTAATCTTTGGCCGATCCTTTCTTTGTGCGGTCATGTTCCAAGTGTTCCTGGTCGGTTTAGTGACTTGACCGGCTAGTTTTCTTTAGCTGGTTCTTTTGTTTGACCGGTCCGGTTCCTTGTTCCTGCATGGAAGGTTTATTTAAGTTAGGTTATTTGAACCGGTCTAATTTTATCTAACAACTTACTACCTTAATATAGCACAGATTAGGTTTAGAACATGGTCAATAACAGATGTTGTCTTTGTACCCATTAATTTATCACATTTATTTCTAGATAAATGTTATTTACATGATTAAAACTATCTGTAGCAAAATAAAAGAAACAGTTAGAAGTTAATCGTAGGGGTTATTGAACTTTATCAATAGGTAAACTAAATTCCAAAAAATAAAGCAATTAAACCAGCCTATGTACTCACTCATAAATTAAACCCTTTATTCTTTTCATTAATATAATTTAGTAGTTCATTTAATTTTTTAGTAAAATATAAAATATGAAAGACAAATATTTGTATTTATTTAAAAGACATGCTTTATGAACGTAAGAAAAATGTCACTATCAGACGTAAAATATTGACCCGTTGCTCGAAGTTTAATAAGGTTCAAACAATATTCCATGCATTTGTCTCTAGTACAATTATTAAGATCATATTCTTGCATGCAATACCCCTTTTGTGCCACTACCAATAATTCTCTCCCTGCGTCATATTAAAAGTAAATTGTATCAAATGTTTTAACAATTCATCTATAATCAAATGCAAGTTATAATATTTATATGCACTAGATTCAAATGATAAAAAAATATATATAATAAAATGAAAATGACGTATCATACCAGCCATGGAGATAAAGATAAGCATGAGAAAAATATAGTGATTCTTCATTTTTCAAAAATCATATTCACAATCAATAGTTTCACAATCAATTTGGTAGTACATTTCTACATTATTTATAGTAAAATGAAAATTTAATTTTTAAGAATATTATTATAATGAATGTGATATATAAACAGAATGGTATAACATTTAATGAGATCGTTTATGCATCTCATAAAACGATAGATTTGGTTAATTTAATAGTGGTTATTTCTATGTTACCTATAAAGGCACTATCTGAATCCACTCACAACTTGACACATGTTACTTTTTAATTTTTTTTCTCATAACTAACCTATAAATAATAAACAATAAACAGAACTATAATTGAGAATTTAAAAAAGAAAATAATATATTAAATTATTTTATATATTTTTTTACGTAAAAACAACATAATAATTTTAAATCATTATTAATTAAATATATATATTAAATTATTATATATATTTTGTTACGAATTAATTTATTGATTTTACGACCATATATATTCACATATATATTTTTAAAAAGTAATGTATTCTATATATATATATATATATATATATATATATATATATATATATATATATATATATATATATATTATTATAATTTTATTATAATTTTATATTTTTATAATATTATTATAATTATTTTGAATAATTATCATATATTGTGATAGTAACATATATAGACCATATTATTATAATAGAAAATATGATAAAATTAATTATAACAATCTCCATATATTAATATATATTAACTAAGAAAATAAATTTATCAAATTTAATTCAAAGATTGTCTTTATGCTCCAACCAAAACTGAAATAAAAGGATAAAAATAGTATAAACCTTTATAAATATTAATGAGTAACAAACCTGGAGAAGAAATGAGATAGGCCGGCAGCCCGGCACTAGTAAATCGGTTATGGACCTTAAGTTTTTTTTTTTATGTATTAATATTATTCTCCTCCAATGCCATGTTTATTGGGGAAATTTGATCAAATAACCTCAAAGATGAGGTTATTTGATCTGATGGTAATTTATTAATTTTATTGCGCTCGTGGTGATTTTATTTTTTTTGGACGATTTTGCCCTTGTCGCGAAACGCTAAGTGACTTAGCGTTTCGTTAAGTGACGATATGTGAAATGTCCAGATTACCCTTATTATTTAATATAACCTCCGTACTTTTTTTTCATTTCTTTTCTTCTCCTTCTCTCTCTTCCCGCTCTTCTCCTCCTTCTCTCTAAACTCCGGCGGCGGCGAACTCGTCGGAGATCTCGGCGGCGACGGTTCGTTCGAAATTCACTATGAGCTCCACGACGAGCACGAGCACTGTTCTAATAGGTATGTCTATTTTAAGCATGTTTTATTGATGCTCGGTTTCTGAGATTGATTAGGGTTTACTTCCCGTTTTGCTAAGTGCCTAGCGATTCGCGAAGGCCTTCCCGTTTCGCTAAGTGCCTAACGATTCGCGAAGGCCTTCCCGTTTCGCGAATGCCTTTCCGTTTCGCTAAGTGCCTAGCGATTCGCGAAGTATTAATTATCCGTCTCTAAATCAAATCATGTTTTTTTATTGCAGCTGAAGTTTTCGTTTTCTATAATGGAGAGTGGAAACTTGATGCTGATGGAATACTGTATTTTGATGCATCTTCAATCAAAACATTTGATCTACACCAAAGTACTCGTTATGATGAATTACTTGATATACTCTACGATAGACTTAATGTGCAGATATCAACATACGATTTAGTGCTCCAAGTGAAGTATGATATTCCGAATATCAGAAATCCAAAACCTGTTTTTATTGATAATGATGGTGATTTGAACACATACTTATCACGTTTGATTTTGGGTCGAACAGTGTCACCATTGTGTGTATCTGTAGTGGAGAAGTCAGCATTTACTAAAGAAAAGATACCACTACTTACATACCCAACTTAAGAAAGTATACTACCACCACAACTTACTCAAAAATTTGTTCCACCTGTTGTACCCTCAGAATTCTTTGTTGAAAGTCAAAATGAAGCCGGAGAAACGTCTTTGCCTCACATCCCACTTACTCAGGACTTGCATGTTAATAGTGGTGAAAAAGCATCAATACCTATACAACCAAGTGCAAGAAGATCATCATTGGGTACACCAACTAGTGCAAGAAAGGCATCAATGAGTACACCAACTAGTGCAAGAAGATCATCAATGGGTACACCATCTAGTGCAAGACGATCTTCAATGGGTACACCATCGACAGACCCGATAGACACATCACCGCCAGACCCCACATTTGCGATGACATTAACTAGTGAAACCGTATTGGAAGTCGGTTCGTTGTTTGAAAATAAAAAAGAACTTCAACTTGCTCTATATAAATATGCGATGACCAATCATTTTGAATTCAAAGTGGAGAAGTCAAGAAAAAATCTTTGGGAACTCAAATGTTTGGATGAGACATGCAAGTGGAGCTTGCGGGCTGTGAAAGGTAAGTTTTCTGAGATGTTTGAGATCCGGAAATTTGAGCAACAACACTCATGCTCAGTTTTGTCGAGGCCCAAGAAAAAAATGCAAACACCAGCATGGGTTATTGGGCAGTGCGTGAAGAGCAAGTACATGGACTATCATCATAACCACTTGCCTAAAAAAATAATTGAAGACATGCAGACAACTTATGGGATATTTTTGACTTATAATAAGGCATGGAGGGCAAGGGAAAATGCTTTAATAGTTGTGTGAGGAACGGTTGAGGATTCCTATGGAATACTGCCACCATACCTTTACATGTTGGAGAAGTGTAATCCTAGTACCATAACCGACATACAGACAAACGAGCTCGGCTACTTCAAGTATATGTTCATGTCCCTAGGCCTCTCAATTAGGGGTTTCAAATCCTTTTGCCGTCCTGTATTATGTGTTGATGCTAGTTTTCTTAAGCACAAGGTGGGTGGTCAATTATTGGTGGCTATTGCATTGGATGCGAATGAGCAACTATATCCTGTCGCATTCGGCGTTGTTGATTGAAAGAATAATAATTCCTGGATTTATTTCATGCAAAAACTGAGAGACGCAATTGGATTAGTTGATGATCTCGTCTTCGTATCCGACAGACACCCAAGCATCGCTAATGCCTTGTGTGCTGTTTTCCCAGAAGCAGACCACGGTGTGTGCACATATCACATAAAGATGAATATTGTGGCCAAATTCAAAAGTGATAAGTGTCATGCGGAGTTTGATTCGGCTTCAAGGGCGTACACTGTCCACGAATTTAATCGGTGGTTTGACAAGATCAAGGTTAAAGATCACAGGATTGCTGCCTATTTGGAAGAAATTGGGTTCCAAAGATGGAGTAGAGCATTTTTTCCCGGTAAGCGATACAATCAACTCACAAACAATTATGCTGAGAGTTTCAATAGTCAGAGCAGGGAAGCCAGAAAGTATCCCATTTCAGAAATGGCTGAGTATTTAAGATTCACAATACAACATTGGTTTAACGATAGAAGAGAAAGAGCGTCTAATCACGAAGAAGTTTATCTCCAAATTATGAGAAGGTGTTACGTGAGGGATTCGAGAAGGCCAGATTCTATACAGTCCAATCGCTTAACCGATTCGAGTTTTATGTGCATGACAATCAGTCCCATTTCAAAGTCAATTTGAAAGACATGAACTGCACTTGTAGAGTATTTGAAGTTTTGGGTCTTCCTTGTACGCATGCAATGGCTGCTGCCCGTAGTCGGAATTTGGTTTCTTATGACTTCTGTTCAAGGTATTAATATTTAGCTCACGTGTTCATTCTGTTTAACCAATTAATAATTCGTTATATTTTCCCTGCACACAGGTATTACACAACTGAGTGTTGGATAAATTCATATGCCGAGACATGTTATCCTCCCGGTGATGAAGAAAATTGGGATGTTCCCGAACATATCAAGAAACGTTCGTGTCTTAAACCAAATGTGAAGGTTAAGAAAGGCAGGCCACAAACAAAGCGTAGGTCATCCCAGGGTGAGGTCCGTAAGGTCCCGAGACGATGCAGCTCATGTGTTGGGCTAGGACATAATAGGGCAACATGCAAAGCAGTGATGCCTGCACCATCTACTACAAGAGCTTCATCATCTAAGCAGCATGAGTCATCATCTCAACAATATGAACCTTTAGCTTGATAGATACTATGTTGTAATATATGTTGTTAATTGAACTATGGTACTGGTAAGATACTATGCGTAAGATACTATGTTGTTAATTCAGGTTTAAAGTTTATGTTGTATGTTGTAATAGTAGTATATGAGTAGGGAAACGATGAGTAATAATTTAGCGAAACGGTGAGTACTTAGCGAAACGCGAGGTACTTAGCGAATCGATAGGTACTTAGCGAAACGACAAGTACTAACTTAGCGAAACGATGAGTACTCAGCGAAACGAAGAGTACTAACTTAGCGAAACGAAGAGTACTAACTTAGCGAAACGAAGAGTCAATTCGAGGTTATCTTTTATGTACGTTGAAGGGTCAATTCAAGGGTTACACTTGTTTTTTACGTTGAAGGTTTTCTGCAATTCAAGTTCAAAATTCAATACATCAAAATAATTTATCATCCAACTTCCAAAATATTCATCAAGGTTTATAATACATCAAAATAAGTTATCCAATTTACACAATTTACTTCAAAATAATGTTTACACTAAGGTTCGATAATCTGATGGAATAACCTGACCGCCATCTTCTGCCTAAAAAACTCCATGTTTTCTGTGGTCACATTGTGCACGGCTTGATTAGCGGTCAAGTGTTCCATATACATTAGCGTGAAGACCCTACAGTCCCCGCTCTCTATTGCCCGTGGGACTTCTCCAACCTTAGCTGTAGCGGTTTTCACTTTGGGGTGTGGTAACCGTTTGTAAGTCATTGGTGGATGGGGCCTTCAAAGTTGAATTTAGGATACCTTACCCTCTCACCAGGAGTGATTGTCTTTGAGAATATATGTGAAATCATGTCGCAGAAGGGTTTCAAATAAGGATCCAGATTCTTAGATAGATAGGCATCACAGTCGTACACGTCAATGCAGTACTTTTGAAGACGTGCTACACACAAAATCCAGTGTTTCTGGTTAATGTTCACAGGCATGTAGACATTGTCAATTGTTGACCATTTTGGCATATATCTATGTGGTGCAGCCATGTAATAGTCTTTGAATTCGGCGACTGGATAGTTAGCAGGATCCTTAATAAAAGCCATGTGCTCTCGCCTGATTCTGTCCGACAATAAGCAATCCCCAATTGCCACATTTGAATTATTATATGTCTTGGGATAGTAGGAAATCCTTTTCCGCAAAAGATGGCAGAATGCATCGATTTCCTGCACAATGGGAGTATACAACATACATTCAATATATATCAAACAACATTGACTAAGTACTTAGAGAAACGAGAGGTACTTAGCGATTTGATAAGTACTTAGCGAAACGAAGAGTACTAACTTAGCGAAACGACAAGTACTTAGAGAAACGAGAGGTACTTAGCGAATCGATAAGTACTTGGCGAAACGACGAGTATTAATGAATAATGAATTGATTTGCACGACTTACAGTGTCTTCAAGCCATGTCAACCTTGTTATAACTCTAACAAACAAATCCTTCTTTTCTTGGCAAGTACGTACATCCTTTGTCAAATTATCGGTTTCTGGATCAACCAACCACGCTTTTACTTTATCCAGCAGCTCATCTTCAAATTTATGAAGGTGATTCACTTTCATTGGATCCTTTGTCTTGGGCATTTTTGACAAGGAAGGGTTGGTGTACGAGTCATCTTTTTTCGATTTCCTCACTCTCCTCCCATAATTTCCTTTAGGAGGAGTATTGTATAACTGGAAATCATTATTGTCATCATTGTCATCTCCTCCCATAATTTCCTCATTTGTCTGTGCCTTCATATCCACACCCACACTCACACTCTTCTCATCCTTCACCTTCACTTTCAAATCCTTCACCTTCACTTTCAGATCAACCTCCACATCATCCACCTTAGCCACACCATCTAGCTTCTCACCGTCCTCCACTTTAGCCTCATAATCCATCTTCTCACCGTCCTCCACTTTAGCCTCATCATCTATCTTCTCATCATCCTCCACCTTTACGTCCTCCACCTTCGCATCGTTCTCTTTTCGTTCATCCTCCACCTTCTCACCGTCCTCCACCTTAGCATCATCCATCTTCTCATCATCATCCACCTTCTCATCGTCCTCCACCTTCTGTTCGTCCTCCACCTTCTCATCGTCCTCTTTTTGTTCATCCTCCACCTTCTCATCATCCTCCTTTACATCATCTTTCTTTCCATCATTCCCATCATTCACCTTCTCATCATCCCCCACAGTCTCCTGCATCGCTATCATCTCCTACAAAATAGACAAAATTCTGGTCAGTACTTAGCTAGTGGTACTAACTTAGCGAAACGACAAGTACTTGGCGAAACGCAGAGTACTAACTTAGCGAAACGACAAGTACTTGGCGAAACGACAAGTACTTAGCGAAACGACAAGTACTTGGCTAAACGACAAGTACTAACTTAGCGAAACGACAAGTACTTGGCGAAACGACAAGTACTTGGTGAAACGACAAGTACTAACTTAGCGAAACGACAAGTACGCAGAATACCTCTTTCTTCTCCTCCTTCTGTTCAACCTTTCTCTTCTCAACTTCGACATCCTTCTTAGAATCCTTAACCTGCAAAATAGGTACTGGCCAGATCAGATATGTACTTAGCAAAATGAAATGTAAAGTGCAAATTTCAATATCTCCATACCTCAGTAGTCTTCTCCTCTTCGACCTTCACAACCTTCTTAGAATCCTTCTTCTTATTCTTCTTCTTCTTTATATTCTCCTCCATATCATCTAATCTGGTTAATAATATGGACATCTTTTTGTTGGATTTATCTAACAACTGTTTGGACATATTAAAAACCATCTTCTTGAACAACTCAAGGTGAGTTTCTTGAGTTTCTTGGATTGTGATTTTCAGCTCTTTGATGAGCTCTGTTTTCAGCTTTTTCAGCTCCTCTTTCATCTCTATTTTCAGCTCTTCCTTTATCTCATTAAAATCACATCCAATAGAAGGTGTTGGAGCCCGAAGAGAAGGTGTGTAAGCCCGAGGAGGAGGTGTCTCAGCCCGAGGACTTGAGGTCGCGGAGGGGGGAGTAAGAATGCGGGCCGGAATTGATTCATAAGCAAGCTTCTTCTTAAAGTTGGCTGCTTCTTTAAGAGTAGCTTCAGCCTTTCTCTTCCTGGTGGCAGGTTTGGGGGGATTGGGAGTACATTCTTCATGTTCACTTTCTTCATCTTCATCAAAATCATCTTTTATTACCTTCCCATCAGTAAATCCCTCAAAAAAAGCATCAGTTGTCTCGTCGATTTGTTCAAATTCCTCACCACTGTATAACCTCTTCTCCATGGAGGATTCTTCCATATCAGTCACATCCGTGGTCTCAAGGGCAGTCTTTACCTCGATCAAGGTGTTTTTCCTGTTGGAATGATAAAGTAACAACCTTGGGCGTAGAGGGTCATTAATCTGATTCCTTCTGGCGAATTTAGGGATAAAGTTTTCGATGACCTCATACGTCCACACTTGAAGTGCCAATGCGAACCCATATATGTTATATGCAAAAGGAGCATAAGGATCTTCAGCCTTCTCCTTCTTCTCAAAATATGAGGTACTGAGATGTTTCATGTTCTTGTTTAAACCCTTGAGGGTGGCTCTAAAGGTGACCTTCCCCCATGGATATTGGAGGAAAGTGTCCTTGTCTTCCACCATGTTGAGTATTTTTGGAAATATAACTCTTTTTGGGTCAAATGTGAATAGGAACTGGAAAATCAGGCATACCAGCCCCATCTTGAATGCATCTTCCTTGTCTTTGCATTTGAAAAAAGCTTTCTCCAAGTCGTACATTTTCACACTCATGCTCCCTTTAAAGTATTTCACCGAGAGAGGTGGACAACAACGCAATTTTTCTTGGTCCAACTTAGGAAAAATGTTGAAACATAGGCCGGTAACCAACGCATACTCCTTCATACCAAATACAAGCTTTTGCCCATTCACCATGAAAGTTATCTCCTTGGAGTTTGAGCTTAACCTCCTCATCAACATATGATGTAAAATAGTTCCTGAGAACTGCAAGAGGGGGGCTGTGAATAATGATCTGAACTGGGTATTGTACACACTCTCCAAAAGAACATTTCCTCGAACTTATTAACAATCTTCTTCAGGGTGAGGGAACTTTTCCACGAAATCCGACCAGGAAACTCAGTAACTATTGTTTCTGCCATCTACAAAAGGAACAACATCATCAAAAATGTAAGAACAAACACATACACCATAATTACTTAGCGAATCGGGAGGTACTTAGCGAATCGAGAGGTACCTAGGGAAACCGTTAACTGAACATAAGACAGCAATAACTATACATAACTAATCAAAAACAAACAATAAAACTTAACATGCAAAAACCTTAAACAAAAAATCTGAAACAAAGACCTAAACTTAACATGCAAAGACCAAAATCCATAAAAAAAAACCAGAAAATGATCGGCCACCACTAGGTATTTAGCGAATCGCTAGGTACTTAGTGAATCGGGAGGTATTTAGCGAATCGGGAGGCACCTTGCGAAACCCTAATGGCGAAAAAATATACTGAACAGAAGACAACAAAAATGGACCACACGTTTCATAAACTAATAAAAACAACGAAAAAGACAAAGAAACACTTAACATGCATTTACACTTAACATGCAAAAACCGACACTCATGAACAAAAAAGCAGAAAATGATCGGCAGTGAGAAGAATGAACAAACCTTAATGACGAACGAGAAGAAAGCAGAAATGATCGGCCTTGACAAGATTCAGTGAAGAGACAATGGGTTAGAGAGAGAGAGTCGGGCGGTTGAAATGAAATTTTCTGAAATTTTTGAATATATAAGGTATAGCGCGTGTGCGTACGCGCGTCTCTTCAACTTCCGTAGCGAGTCGGAAGTTACTTAGCGAATCGAGAGGTACTTAGCGAATCGCGAGGTACTTAGCGAATCGCGAGGTATTTAGCAAATCGGGAGGTACTTAGCGAATCGGGAGGTACTTAGCGAATCGGGAGGTACTTAGCGAATCGCGAGGTCACAGCTAAGAGAGGATGGTTTGAATACGTTTTCGCTACTATATTTGTTTCATAACGAAATCGAATTCAAACCATTCTCCTAGCTGGAGCTCGTAGTACTTAGCGAATCGTCAAGTACAAATTTTTTTATTGGTTTCATAGGTAATCTATCTCGTTTGACAAGGTATCAACAACAAAGTCATGGTTTTGAAGAGAACCTGTGTTAACAAAACAAACATTATAATTTTACATGGAAACATTTAGATTTTTCAGAAAAAGCCTTTGAAGAAGCTATCATTGAACTCCAGATAAGAGAAAATTATTTGAAATTTATTTCTTTAGCTTAATGACTAACGAAATCAAAGTCAACCAATGTTTGCTTATCTGGAGGTCAATGATAGATTCTTCAAAGGCATTTTCTGAAGAATCTAAATGTTTCCAATTTAAATTATAAGGTTTGTTTTATTAACACAGGTTCTCTTCATAACCATGAAGTGATGTAGATACCTTGTCAAATGAAGTTCATGATTAACTATAAATAACAAAAAATCTTGACACTTAGCGAATCGCGAGGTACTACTTAGTGAAACGGTAAGCCCGTAGCGAAACGGTAAGTCCGTAGCGAAACGGTAAGTCCTTAGCGAAATGGTAAGTCCGTAGAGAAACGGTAAGTCCGTAGCGAAACGGTAAGTCCGTAGCGAAACGGTAAGCAGATCTGAAACGGAAACACATACGCTTTTATCAGAGATTTTCTACAAATATGAACAAATAACAAATAATAACCTAACGAAATGCTCAAACATGAACCAATATGAACCATATAACAAATAAGAATCAACAAATACGACCAAATATGAACCAGAACGAAATATGAAAAGGTTTTTGAAATGAAGAAAATGTAAACATGAACATAACTGTTTATCAGATCTGAAATGAACATCTACCTCGACGACCTGCATACCCTAAACCCTAGAATCGGAAACCTGCATGCAAAATAGATTTAGGGTTAGATCTTGTAAATCCGCAATAGATAAAAACATAAATGAATTACTTAGGTTAGAAGATCTTGTAAATCTGCATGCAAAACATAAATGAAACTCCGTCGTCGCTGCCGGCCGCCGTCGTCGCCGCCGTCCGCCGTGAAGTGAAGGAGAGAAATGGAGAAGAGAGAGAAAGAAAAATAAGGAAATGAAAATATTTGAGTATTTATACAAACTCCTAATCCACTTCGCGAAACGCTAACTCACTTAGCGTTTCGCGACAAGGGCAAAATCGTATAAAAAAAATAGAGCAACACGAGCGCAAAAAAAATAACAAATTACCAACAGATCAAATAACCCAATCTTTAAGGTCATTTCATCAAATTTCCCTGTTTATTGTGGCAACATAAAGAATAAAAATATTAAATATTAAATATAGAAAGTTAGAAATCAAAATTGTTAAATATTTATATCTTATAAAGTATGAAATAAATAAAATTATAAAAGATTTTGAGATTTCACACCTTTAATCAAGATTTTACAAAAGAAAATATGGCTCAACTTTTTTCTTCAATTATTTTTTAGAAAACCATATAGCAAGATTCAACCTTGTTTTTCTTACTTGCTATTAGAGTAAAATATAGAGGAATGGAAGAGATAAAATGAGGAGAAGATGTAATATTTTAGGAATTTAAGATTTATCGCCAAATCAACGTTGTTTTGGTAAGCAAATGTTCGGACCAGTTATCTGCGGTTATGCTCAAAGCTTGGACTTCTTTTAACCCGGTTTCATTCCATTCCTAATTTATTTTAACCGCAATTTATTTGGTTCAACATTTTCTATAATATTTTTTGGATCGGTTAGATTATGTTAAATAGATGATTTTCTGTTCTGTCCTAGATATAATACTTCAATACTTTAGGCTTTGTTTCACATATTGTTTCGATATAATTTCAAAATAACTTAATTTATCGTATTATTAATCTATGAACTTAGTTCATTGATTAAAATTCTCATTTTAATTTTTAAAATATTAAATATAAAAATATTATAGATATTAAAAACAAATACGCAAAATAATACGTACGCTTTTTCATTAAATAATATTTGTTTCTTTCAAATTTAAAAATTAATTATTTCATAAGACAAATCTAATCACCAATTACTACGAATTATCTCTGCCACTCCACTAAAAAGCCCTTTTATCGAGACAAAAATAAGTCTTATGGTGTATATATGTGTCGCTAAAATTATTACCGACACATAAATTTATATGGTAAGAAGTGTAGTTGGTAAAAGATTTTATCGACACAGAAACTTGTGCCGGTAAGAGATAATTATGAGTTAGTAAAATAATTTACCGACACATAAACTTGTATTGGTAAGAGAAAATATGAGCCAATAAAAATAAGTTACCTACCAATATGCTTATGCCTGTAAGAGAATGATTATGTGTCGCTAAATCTTGTTTTCATTTTTAATTGATTTTATAAATATATTAAAAGTTAATTGTTTAAGATCAAAAATAGTAAATCAATAACATGTATAATTGATGTTTTCATGATAATAATTTAATTTTCAAAATTGATAAGTTCAAACTTTAAATAAAATCAAACATGAGAATAGTGGAAGAAGCATTTCTACCACTAAGCACGTTTTCTTGCATTGGTCTTTGGTCTTGAGGGAAATCACTCTCTGGATCAACTTGGTAATAAATGTGCACCAAGATTACATCCCTTTTCCGTCCCTGATTCTTGTATTAGAGTTGGTTTCATGAATACACACAAGACCTTAGATACTGTAATTAGGGTGAGTAAACGGGTAAACCCAACTTGTAACCTCTATATATTCAATCATAATTAAATTTCATTAACCCATAGTCTAATCCATATTTTTTTGGAGGGAAAATGGTTAAAATCATTTCATTAAAATATCAAAATTGGAAGGTAATGATCAAAGTTAGACAAATCATAGCTATAATTAATCGATAACAATCAAACGACCTTAAAAAATCTGATTTATGGTTTAAATAATTTTAGTTTAGCCCTTTCATAAAATTAAAAATATCACTTAAGGTATACTCACTTTATATTCATGATACACCCATATGGCATAAACTTAATTTCACATTAAATCACATTATTTTGGCTTATATTAAAGATGGCATTTGCACAATTATTTATTATACTAGCAACTCCATAAATTCCAACAAATACTTTAGATGATTTCTAACTTAAAAAAACACATACTAGTTTAAGAGTTACCATTTTTTTTCTCAGAACTTCTTAATCAAGAACAGATAGAAAGAAAAAATTTATTGTATATATTATATATTTGATTAATTATTCAACTAAGCTCAAGATTACATCACTTATAAGGCCCCAGACATTAGCACATTACCAGTTAGAGCCGAAAAATGAAAGATAGTGATGGGAAAAGAAAAAAAAAATCAATTACCTGAATTGAAAAGGTGACAATGATTTTAAATAGATAATTGGCATTCCTTATAGTAATTAAAAAGCATCCAAGCTGAATTATATTTAGGGTAGGCTTGAAAACAAAATGAAGAAAAATTTTGGAATTAACTTTAAAATATGAATAATTTTATTTTGTAAGATAATCGGATTTAAAATTATCAACTCATGTATTATAACATAAAAATGATTTATAAAAGATAAAAAAAATTGTAAAACTTCTAAATTTATAAATTAAGTTATATATTTATAACTAATAACCATATAAAATTATGAGACACAAAAATAATTTTGTTTATCTAAAATATAATAACTTTTATAAAATTAAAAATATTTATCCCTTCATATCAAAAAATAAATTATTTACACAATTTTTTTTAAATCTCATGTTATTCTAATAAAAAAAAATTATCTCAAATAATAACTTTATATTTTCTTTCGAATAACCCTTTAAAATTTCAACTTTAAATTTAGTTGGTAAAAGTAAAAATTTAAATTATTAACAGATAACTAGCATTAATTTGCATCTTATTCACCTCGTTTTCTCTCTATAATGTATATGTAATTATGTATGTTTGCCGTCTTTTACTATCACTATGACCTCTGTCAACAAATACTAAATATATAATATATATAAAGAAATAGGATGAGTTTGGGGTGGGCTTAAGCTACGTCCTACTCTGTTGAAGCTGCTAATCAAACAGTATTTATCGTCATAACATAATCATACAGACTCCACTAATAATCGATATTTCTAACTAAAATGGATCATAAATTCGAAACTGCTTCCCTAACCTCCCTTGTAACCTATTAGGAACTCTCATCAATATACTGTTTCGCTGATACAAAGCATAAGCCTACAACCATCGTAATCCTTTCTATTCAAATTTTAATCACTCAAATCGATTTTACTGAATCAACTAACACTAAAACAAAAAAGAACGATGAGGCTTAAAAAGATCTATACCAACCCTTAAAAGCTTTGCCAAAATGTTACTGACACTTATTCTTGCATCGCCAAAAGAATGGTGGGCGCAAGTTTTAACAACATTTATTTAAGCGTCGGTACTACTATTTTAAGCATTGCCGAAAGGGAAGGACGTTTAACTACGCTTATTTAAGAGTTGGTAACAGTACTTCAAACGTTGCCAAAAGTCTAGTTTATTTTTAAACTGTTATTTTAACAATTCTTTTAAAATTGTATTTATTTTTATTTCTATTTCTACATTTTGTAAGATGATGTTTTAATATTTAATTTTTTTATAAATTAAATAAAAACCACACTTAAAAAATAATAATAATAACTTAAATAATTAAATGAAAAGAACATTAATTAGTTAACTTACATCTAATATTCTATTTATTTAAATAAAATGCATTAAATCTCAAATAAATAGTTCCCTTGAGATGGAGATAACTTTACTACTTTTTGTCACACTTTCATAAAGGATCCTTTGGCGATTTGAGATCCTTAGGCGATTTGACTGCTGGTATAGTTGCCTAAGCTTCTATTAATGCATCCACAATTCCCCCAACTTTCTTCTCAACTTCTATACAATTCCCATTTTCAAGTCAAATGAGTACACAACAAATGTTGTCAATGGTTTCAACACTTCTATTATAAAACAAAGTGGCATGCATACCTCTCTTGCATCACAAATGTTGGCAATGGTTTTAATTGTTGTTCTTGGTTAATTTGATCGAATCACAACCTAGAAAGCTTTCCGATATGATTGTAATGATGTTGGACAACTATTTAGATTATGTTTGATCCTTCCTGATCATGTTTGATCAAAATCAAAATTTTCAAAATAAATGAAATTTTTGAATTTTTGATTTGGTGAAAACGAACAATCAGTGTTCTTATTTTGGTGATATAATCCCCTCTTCTAGCTTAGCGGCAATAAGAGTTGGATATTAACCCTAAGATCTAGGGTTCGAGCCCGTCATGCGACAAGTTCTCCACCTAGTTAAATGGTTAAGTGTGTTTGCGGGCTACATACTTAATCCGTTGTCCCATTTTTATTTCTTAAAAAAGTATATGTGGTATAAGAATGGTATTGGATAGCTCCTTTCACTTCAAAATAGCCTTAAAATCAAAAACCCGATTTTTTATCATAAATAGTTGTGAACAAATTGTTCATCATCCAGGTCGATCCATACCTTGATATGATGATCAACATGTTCTTGAGAGCTTTATGAATCTACCCAAGCTCTTAAATCAAAGAACAGAGATAGAAAATGAATTTTAAAAATTGAATCCTTGTGTTCTTGAGGACCGAGGTCTGTAATCCTAGGACTAAGAGATCCAACCGAAAAGATCTTATTAATAAATCTTAATTAGAAAAAATGAATTATTAATAAATTTGTGACATAAAATTAAAATTATGAGATTTAAATGAAATATATATATATATATATATATTATCAAAATTTTAATTATATATTTAAAATGTATATTTATATGTGATAAAATAAAATTATATCGACTAATTTTTAATATTTAGTCAAAAAAATTAAATATAATTTTTTTATTAATTTAATTAAAACAACTCAAACGATATAAAATTTATAATTATTTATTTTTATTGTTAAAGCTAGATAAAGAGATTTCCTCTCTCTCTACTTTCACATTCTCCCTTACTTATTCATCTTTCCTCCCTCACCTTCCATTATATTTTCATCTTTCCTCCCTCACCTTCCATTACCTTTTCATCTTTCCTCTCTAACCTCCTCATTCTATTACTTCTTCACCCTCCTCATTCCATTACTTCTTCATCGTAACTTTCTCATCTCCCTTTCACATCCTACTACGTACTACACTTATTCTCAAACCTCTCGTATATTTTGAAAGATTAGATTAAATGATTATATATATTCAATTTGACAAAAATGTTGATTCAAATTGAGATTATACTCAATTTGAAATATGTGAGATGACAAAAAAGTTGAATCAAATTGTCAAGGCCCAAGAACTCCAAATCAATCAATAAGGTGTGATTTCTTTTATGACGATTCTTTAATTCATTTACTAATATAATAATTTGAGTAAAATAAATGAATGTTCTTTTATTATGGATCAGTTTTATTGAGATTTTATGTATAAAAAGATAATTTATTTCAAGTTTAAAATGATGTTTATTTTATGATGTAATGTTCTTAATATTTATAATGTGTATGAAATTTATGATTATTATTAGAAATTTGATATTATTTGGTTGTGAAATTATAATAATTTGATATTATTTTGTTGTAAAATTATTTATATCGATTATGTTTATGAAATGATTAAATTTATTAGAAAATAAATTGAATGATTATTTTTTTTTTATAAAACTTATTTAAACTAGTTATAATTGTTAAGTTATAATTATGTTAATAAACACCTTTTAATATTTTATATTTAAATATAATCAAATTTTATTGTAATAATATTTTGATATAATTATATTTTACAGTAATATAAATTATTTTGTGTTATTTATATAGTATAAATATTTTATTGAATGGTTTTATTTCTTTTTCAAAAATATTAGTTTTAATGTTTATTTTCTAGATTATTACATTAACTACGATAAATTCATCGCAATTAAAAGTTTCTATTAACATTATTAATCAATAAAGACGGTAAAAATAATACTGCAGTTAATAGTCTTTAAAATCATAGTTAAAGACTATTAACTAAGAGCAGTAAAGTTACTACAGCTAATAGTCTCTAACTACGGTTTATAAAACTACTGTTAAAGACTATTTGCTACGGTAATTTTACCGCAGTCAACCGTGGTTAAAAGTTCCGGTGTTAAAAAAATGTACTTAATAAGGGCGGTAAAGTTACCGCAGTTGGAGACTATTAGCTATAGTAAATTTACCTCCCTTATTGACAAACATATCTTTAACTACGGTTTTTAAAACCGCAGTTAGAGGCTATGAACTGCGGTTTATTAAACCGTCGTTGTAGACTATTAACTATAGTATTTTTTCCGCCCTTATTGATTATTATTTTTTTAACGGTGGAACATTTAACGGCGGTTGACTACGGTATTTAAACTGCAATTAATAGGCTTTAACTACGGAAAACTATCTTTTAGCGGCGGTTAAAACCGCCTTTAAATATTACTTTTTTTTAATGAGTCACTTTATATTCATGACAAATACACCTATAAACTTGATTTCACACTAAATCATATTATTTTGGCTCAATTAGAAAGATGACATTTTCACAATTATTTATTATAATAGTGACCCATAAATTCCTACAATCTCCCACTAGATCATGTATTACAAAAAAATAAATGTAACAATCATAATGCGCCCGAAGTTTTGTGTCATCTCATTCATATGTTGTATAAAAAATTTTATCAATTAATTTTATTAATATAGGACCAAAGAGCTCATCGTTGTATTTAATCATAACTAGACCCAATAGTAATCACATAAATCAATACAATTAACTAGAAAATCATATCTTGAATGTGAGGAATGAAAATACCATGCCCGGTTATCTTTTCATGTCAATTTTTAATTGATCTTACTTAAGTGAGAATAAACTATTAACATTATTGTATAAAATATCTTTAAACATTATCATAACGGAAAAACATAAGTGTATACACAAATATTTTAAAGTCATAGAACAACGATGTAATATAAAATTCTACTTAAACTATAGATCCTCAAATACTAAAATACCCATGTGAGTAGTGTACTCATGAAAGACCTTGGGTACCAAGCCTTTTGTAAGAGGAACTGATAACATGAAGTTTGTTCCTATATGTTCTATGCTTAATTGTCTATTTTGTACCATTTCTTTAACAAAAAGGAATTTAATGTCAATAAATTTTGACTTTGTTGTACTTCTATTGTTATTGGAATACAATACGACTGATATGTTGTTATAATACAATTTTAGTGGTCTTTCAATTCTTTCCATAATATGCAGCCCTGTGACAAACAAATCTTTCCATAATATGCAACACTGTGACAAACTTTCTTATCCATAAACCATGATTTGATGCCTCATAACATGTTATGAATTCAGCTGCCATGGTAGAAGAAACTACAAGTGTTTGTTTAGAACTCTTTCCGTATATAACTCCTCCAGTTAACGGATAAACATAGCCTAAAGTCGATCTTCTACTATCTTGGCATCTCGCAAAATTAAAATCAGAATACCCAATGATCTTAAACTTATTTGACCTCTAATATATGAGCATGTAATTTCTTATTTTCTTTAAGTATCTCATAACCCTTTTGCTTCTTTTCAATGATCTAATCTCCCATTACTAAGATATCTGCCTAAAACTCCAACAATATACGCAATATCAGGATACATACACACTTCAGCATACATCAAACTCCCAATAACCGAAGCATAGGGAATTGATTTCATTTCTTCAATTTTGAAGATTTCCTTTTTGGACATTGATTGAGACTAAATTTGTCTCCTTTAGCGACAAGGGTATCTAAAGGTTTACTATAAAACATTTTATACCTTTTAAACACTGTGTCAGTATAGTTTCTTTGAGATAATTCAAGAATACCTCGAGAATAATCTCGATGTATTTGGATTCCTAATACAAATAAAGCTTTGCCAAGATCTTTCATCTCAAAATTCTTTGATAAAAACTTTTGGTTTCATACAATATGCTTAAATCATTTGTGGCAAGTAGTATGTCAACATACAAAATCAAAAAAAAAAAATGTTTACTCCCAACAAATTTTTGATACACACATTCATCAACGACATTTACCTCGAAACTAAATGAGATAATAATTTGAAGAGTTGGTACATTCATATATATATATATATATATTAGAGTAGTTATGGAACGTAAATAGGCAATTGGAACAACTATTGAAGAGCAAGAGGGCCATTAGAGTTGGTACATTCATATATATATATATATATATATATATATATATATATATATATATATATATATATATGGACCTTTAAATCATTGTTCAAAAGGAGGTAAGTTCAATTTTATCAAATTTATTGATGAATTTTCAAGTAAAATTTGGGTTAAATTTTTTTAAAAGAAGTCAGAAACATTTGATTCATTTAAAAACTTTAAGGTTCATGTTGAGAAGGAAGTTGTGAAAGTATAAAAACACTTCGGACAGATCTTGGATGTGCATATTTCTGTAAAGAGTTTGAAATATTTTGTGCAGAAAATGGGATTTTAAAGGAGCTTACCATTGCATATACCCTTCAACAAAATGGTATGTCCGAGAAATTGAACAATTTTTAATATGGTTTAAAGCTTATTAAAGAAATCTTCAATGCAAAAATAATTCTGATTATAGACAATAAATTAGAGTATACACGTCCTTAATGTTAGGATTTGTATCCCCAAATCTGTCCTGCTTGAAACAATCTGTAAAAACGCAAAATTAATAACACAAGAAGACACAAATTTATAGTGATTCACTCAAATGAGATACGTCCACTTCAGCCGCCATTAGATTTCACTATTAAGAAGAAGAATAAATAACGAGTTTTTGTCTCACACTTTATCTCTCAAGAATTTTGTCTTATCAATCTAAACCTTTAATAATAACATATTTATAGGGTAAACATTCAGGTAATAAAACATAAATAATTATTGGTCAGGTTCAAGCCCAAACTCAATAAACTCTAATTAATTATATATTGTAGAGTTTATTATAAGTGTAGCCTTCATAACTCAACAATATCTCACTTGGAGACTAACTTTATCATCTCTCAATTGGTAGCGGTTCTCCATCCGATGTTTTAACAAGGACGACCATCTAAAGTTGCACACAACTTTAGTTTCTCGTTTGTCACAACTTTCGTTAGTATATCAGTTGGATTCTCACTCCCGGGAATCTTCTCAAAAGATAACACTTCATCTTATAAAATTGATCGGATGAAATGATAATGAACATGTATATGCTTCATCCTGCCATGATAAACAGGATTATTTTCCAAATGAATGGCACTTTGACTGTCGCATCGAAATAAACTTCCCTCGTAGTCTTGACCCAATTCTCACAAAAAGGGTTACCATCACATCATCTCCTTAGCAACCTCAATCACATCAACATACTTTGTCTCACAATTAGAAACATCAACAATCTTTTGCAGTTTTGAAACCCAACTAATTGCAGTATCTCCAAGAGTATAGATGTACCATATTATTCTCTTTCTACTATCAACATAACCACCATTGTCATAATCAATATATCCTTTCAAACCCATATTAGACTTTTGAAAATACAAAGTGAGACTCATACTTCCTCTTAAATATCGTAGTATTCACTTTACTATTTCACAATGTTGTTTACTCAGGTTGCTCATGAATCTTCTAACAACTCTCACTACATGTGTTGTGTCTGGTCGTGTACAAATCATCACATACATAATATGTTGGGATCGGTGCTAGCAATAGAGACTAGAGTCTGACTATTGTTAACAAGTTATGATATACTCTTCGATAATAATCATGTGAGGGATTAATATCTGTTTCTATTATTCACAAATCCTCTAAACTCTTGAAACAGATTCATGTGCGGAAGTGTTCGTCGAATTTGAAACTTTGAACAACCGAATGTAAAAGGCAGAAAGTAAAGAGCACAGGGTGTTTTATGAATGTTTGGAGATAAAACTCCTACATCACTCCTTCTTCCACAACCGGAAGGATATCCACTATATACTTTGAATCGAATACAACTCACTGAGCCAGCTAACTCTCTGTTGAATAGAACAACCTCTGTTCAACTTACAATGTTCTCACAGCTAGACAGTAATTGAATTTCCCTCTTGAACTTGAAGGATGTAAGAAGTTAGTAAGAGCAAGAGCAAGATTATAAGCAAGGCAGTAAGTTAGGTAATTCGTAAGTGAACAAGTAAATCGTTCATTGTCCTTGAGCATCTATTTGTAGTAGAAGGATACCAACGGTTAAATCTTCTTTGTGGACACGTGTCATGTGTCTGTTGAATGACCGCATATAGTACCAGAGTAGTGCGCCGAATATCCTCTGATATTGTCTTGTACTAGACATATAGTTGGAAGGATATTCGCATACTTGGCGTTCATTCATTTGATATAATTAGTTGGATTGTTAGACTACACAGAAGTGAGTGGAGAAGGAGTAGCAGATAACTAGTTGATTGTGGTTAGACGTATGCTTTCTTCAGACGGTTGCTAAATTAAGGCATTAGACGTGCTCTTTTAGACTGAGTCTAAAGGAGTTAGACGTTCTCGTATAACTATGCATCCTTTTAGACCGCGTCTAAAGGAGTTAGATGTACCCGTCTAACTACGTTTCCTTTAGACCGCGTCTAAAGGAGTTAAACGTACCCGTTTAACTATGCTTCCCTTTAGACCTCATCTAAAGGAGTGAGACGTACCCGTCTAACTACTTTTCTCTTTAGATCTCCTTTAAAAGAGTTAGACGTACCGTCTAACTACGTTTCCTACTTCCACGTTTAACTATGCTTTCCTTTAAACCACGTCTAAAGGAGTTAGACGTATCCGTCTAACTACGCTTCCCTTTAGACCGCGTCTAAAGGAGTTAGACGTACCCGTATAACTATGCTTCCCTTTCGACCACGTCTAAAGGAGTTAGACGTACCCATCTAACTACGCTTACCTTTAGACCGCGTTTAAAGGAGTTAGACTTTCACGTCTAACTACGCTTCCTTTTAAACAGCGTCTAAAGGAGTTAGACGTCATCGTCTAACTACGCATCCCTTTAGAGCCCGTCTAAAAGAGTTAGACTTCCACGTCTAACTATGTATGACGTTTAAGATAGTCTGCTTTAGACCACGTCTAAAGTAGCATAGTCTTATATATGCACCTACACAAAATAAATAGACAACTTAGCTTTATTCTATTTAAACATCATCAAAATTACGTTGTTAAGATAATGTTCCAAATCATAGCTTTTGTTTATTTCTATTTCAAGTTAATTATTTCTCACTTAATTAACTCTTTTCTTTACTTTGTTTTAATTTTTCCCAACAATTTCCACTTTTTTGATGATGTTAAACCTTTATCAAGATAAATAAACACCCATCAAATAAGATTAAGATCAAAGTAATTCACCAATGTATTTAAGCATGATTTTAAAGTTTAAAATACAAGGAGAAATATTTAGTGTCCTTCCCTTTTTACTCTTGGATCTATGCCGCTTTGAGGAATTGATTCTTCAGTTAAGAGGTTTTGGAATTGACTGATCGCTCGACCTCCACTACCACCTCCTCTGTCGCCTCCATACCTTGGCCTCTTCTATCTGGTTCAAAACTCCCTATGCCTCCTTCAACACCTTTTCGTTTAGATTTTGATCGAGTTCCTTGAGCAGAAGTTGATCCCCCTCTTTTTCTTCCTTCCCCCTTTTTAACTTTATCTAGGTTGGCAGCAATAAGAGCTCTTTCTTTCTCAGCAGAAGCTACAACTTCTTCTTCAGCTTGAAATTTTCTTGCAATGGTGTCAGCTTTCTCTAATTGCTCACCCTTTTTCTTATTTAACGAGTTAGACATCTCCATTACTTGGGACTGAATAAGTTCAATTATGGACCTTGTCTCTTGGTGAAGCTCTAAGTTGAAATTAATTGATTCAGCAAGATGATCCGACTGTTATTTATAGAAGTTCTTTTCCAACTTCTTGTACTGAGTATGGAGGAGGTTGACTTTGTATGTATTCCGCTTCAATGTTTTTTCAGTTTCCATTTGAATGGAAAGAATAGAAAAGACACCTTCTTTACTTGATGCAGACCCCTTATCAAGATTTTCCAATCTGGACGACATGTCCATTATGTTCTGCTGTATATAACTCAGCGCATCCATAATTGCAATGCGAAAGTTTACTCCTCCAATAGAGGATTCTTCGGAGGAAGGAGCAGTAGAAGATACGACTTAGGAGCAAGCTGGAGCAGTGGGAATATGGTTTGCATGCATGCTCACTTGTATGGAATGCTCTGGTTCTCTGTCTTTAGGGGGGAGAGGGAGCATTTGTTACATTCCTTGAATATTCTTTTCCATTTAAGATCTCAGCACATACCTGATTAACATGCTCTGAAATATCTTCAGAGTGAAGAGGTAGATCAGCAACGTTCTCAACGATGTGTGTAACTGTCTTGATAGGAGAAGATTGATGAGCATTTGAAGAGGAAGGAGGTCTTTCTTCTAATGGAGTTTCTTTAGAGGATGAGGAGGACTCAACATTTTCATATTGTTCCCTCTCAACAGACGGAGTCTTCTCTAGATCAACTTGCTTCAAGGGTTCCCCCTCAGCTTGTGAACCTGGTGTCTGTTTAGAGTACTTTGGTGGTTCCCCCTCAATCGATGGTGATTTTTCTACTTCAGACGTATGAGGATCCACTTCAAATGTCTCCTTCTGAGGAATGGGCGTCATTTGAACTTCAGAAGCTACTACCTCCTCTTCTATATAGATTTCTAGTTGAACCACAATAGGGGTCTTTTCAACATAATGTTGGGTGATTAGACGCTTTTCTTAAAGGATAACTTGGCAAGCTCAATGAGATAGGTAGCAGCATGCGTTTCATCTTCATAAATAATTTGTTCAGCTTTAATGATTCGTAGGAGCTCGCCTTGAAGAGAAGACATGTCATCAATGTCATCAGAACTGTTGACCTCTGCACCGACTTGAAATATACTCGACCGAGATGACTTGGTGCAATGAACATATTGGAGGACTGTGGAGTAATAGTCATTCATTAGAAATTTAAGTTGTTTCAGTGCATTTTCTTCTGAAAGAGCATCCCTGTCAAGAGGATTGAAATTTGCCTTTCTCGCCTGAAGTAGAGGATAAAGAGAACGACCCATTGCATTTGCCACAACGAGTTCTTTTCTTTTGAGTTTTTCATGGACCTTTGTTGTTTTTGCCCATTTAAGGACCCTCTTCTCCATTTTTACTAATTTCTTCCATTCTTTTTTTATCTCGCCGTTGGAGATGATTTCATCGAATTGGGAGATTAACATGTGATTCATCTAGGTATCGAAGACTTCTATCTTCTCAGCAGCTTTTATTTCAACCTGTTACATAATGAGATTATAGATAAGGTTGGCCTCTGAAATCTCTTCAGCAACACCTTTTCCTTTTCCAGGAACTTCGGCTGGTTTGGGAGTAGGCACTGGTTCTTTGAAAGTGCTGCCTGGAGCCCCCTGGCTGCTCTTAAGATTTCAAAAGGAAATAGAGCCTTTTGAAATGCCCCTTCTGGAAGCTCATTTACTATTCTCATTGCCTTCTTAACAGGTGGTTCTTTAAGAGTTTCAACAATAAGCGTTACAGCATTCGACTGAATGGGAGCTAGTTCGGAAGAGACAACAACAACAGGTGTTGGAGCATTTACCTACTCTGTTTCAGTAGTTATATTGACATTACTAGTAGCATCAGCAACTATTGATTCATCAAGGAAGGCAATCGAGTTTTCCCTGTAAATACATTAAATATTTTGACCAACTGGCTCAACAGTTGGTCTTTCAGCTTGTTCCATCATAGGAACATCAATATTTGGCACTACGGCCGGAGGAGTGGAGGAGGTTACCTAAGTTGACTTTTTGGCGACCTTAGACGCCTTCGTCTGATCAACAGCAAGATCATACGATCTAGTCTTCTTCTTTATTGGGTTGGCTAAAGGTGAAGGCGAAAGAGACGAAATAGGGATGGTGGCGATGGGAGGGTTTTCTTGTCTTGACCTTTTAGGAATGGAGTCAACTACTTTAGAGTCCCTCTTCGAAGATCTCTTCTAGCTGTTAGAGATAGCAGTAGACTCCATGACAGATGATTTAGCTCTTTTAGCTCTCGTCGTGCGGTTGGAGGTGGCTTGGCGCTTGGACCGAGTGATCGATTGACCACTCGTCTGTTGACTAGAGGATCCAAGATTCAACTCCTTGGAGATTTTCAACCGTACTTTGGCGCCTTTCACAGAAATATTAGTGAATATTCGATAGGGGTTAACAACCTCACCCCCGCCCATGGGAACGCCCTGATGCTCCATGAACCAGCAGAGTTAGACTGAAAAGCCCGCACTCTGCTTGTTCTTTGAATAAAACAACTGGAAAAGATTTGAGAACAGGGTAGACGCCCAATTAATCGGCATACCTTTGGACATGGCTGCCATGTAGTAAAATCTATCTTGGGTATACAGGTCGAACAATCCTGCCTTACCCTAAATTGCCTTAGCCACAATGTCGTTTAGAAGACAGGAATGAGGCTTCATGACCTTCTTCTTCCCATTTATGTTGATCGAACTGTTGGAGTTTGAAAAGACGATCTACATCTCTGAAATAATCTGGGCAGGGATCGCAACGTCAAAGGTATGACCCTTAGACGGTAGTTCAAAGAACTCAACGAACATCAATTCAGAGAAGGAGATGTTTTGTCGTTCACCGCCGCCTTTATTGAGTCTTCAACCACCTCCCTCGTCTTGAAGAACTCACACACCTCTTTTTCATATAGAATATATGGACCACTGAGATACTTCTATAGACCAGAATACTCGAGAGATCTGAACATATCCACAATATCTTTTTGTTCGATAGAATAGACCGAATCAAAGTATACCTGCAATGTATTGTGAGCAAGGGAAACAGTCTTCTTTGAGTGTACAAAACAGATTAGAACAGAGAAAATCAAGGTTTCTTAGAGAAAAGACAGAGAGAGATTTAGGGTTTTAAGAAAATAGGAAGTGTAAGAATCCAAACACATGCATGGTATCTTTAAATAAAATTTGAACAGTCATATGTTCAACCGTCACTTTTGAAAAAGGACCATCAATGAATTTTAGACGTCTTTTCCCTAAAGTAGACATCATTAACTGAGTTTTACCAAAATCTTAATAATTAATTTTAGGATATATTAGTCATTTTCTTTAACATTGAAAGTCACGTGTCTTCAAGTTATTCAAATTTAGAAAATGACTGTTTTACTATTTGAGCGGGTAAATTAGATGACAACGCATACTTAGTTGACAGTTGTCCTCAATCGGTTCGAAGATGAAACGTCTAACGGCACACGTAGTTAGACGTCAAACTTACTGTCCACATTCTTTGCGTCTAAGCTGAATAAATATCTGTTTAGACGCAGACGTCTAACTACGCTTATCTTACAGACGTCTAAACGTCTATTTAGACGCAGACGTCTAATTATGCTTGAACAACACGTGTCAAACGTGTGTCTAGTTAGACGTGCACGTCTAACTACGGTTTTCTTTCAGACGTCTAACCGACGTTAGTTTTAAACAAATACGTTTATCCAACCCAGAAACACAGACTACTTAAGTAAATACACGTTTAAGTACTCGTTTTCTTTTAGACGACCTCATCTATTAGACCGATTGAAGTTTTTTTGTGTACATATGTCTGAACATATTAAACATTAAAATTCCCCCTCAATTTATGCATGTTTAAGAACAAATAAATGATTTGAGGTCCTCAAGACCCAAAAATAATTTTATGGAAGAAAAACTTAGTCTATGGGAGTGGCTTCGTGAACACTTGTACCACTTGTTGATCTGCTAGAGCATAATCTCAAAAGAGTGTGTTCCAAGTTTTCTCCATGCAGCTATCCTGTATCACCTACACAAAAATGTATTTATAGCTTTTGGTACCCACATTCACTTGGTTCCTCGGTCAATCAGTCCCTTAAGAATCCATATTTGAGTTATTCTGATGGATTTCCCATTTTATGTTGTGATTAGTGCGTATGATTTAGGCTTAGTAGACGTCTTTCTAAAAGCAGCTGATTCATTAACCTTAGAGGATGGTTTTTGTTTAAAACTCCTTGACTTCTTGTCAGGTTTTGATTTTCTAGACTTGTTGGTTGTTTCCTTTTCAGGTTTTAGTCAGCTTACAGTTGGCTTAACATATGTAATCTCATCATTTAAGGTTAGATCATCACAACTTGGATTAGTTCTATTATCGGTTAAACTCTCTTTGACAAAGTTTATTGGCTTGAACTTGTCTGTTGCTGAGTTTAACTTTTCACTGGATTTATCTGAGTTAGCTTTGTCAAATCCTAAACCAGATTTGTATCCAGCATGCCTTAAGAGACTAATCTTCTGTCTGACAGCTTGTCCAGACCTTGTCCAAGAACTGACCACATAAGTTAGACGTTGGTTTTTGAATCTTTTCATTGAGTATCTCATTTTCATATAAGAGCTCGACCATATTGTTTTCAAAAACTTTTGGTTCGGAAGTTTAAGATAAAATAGGTTTATCGATTTCAGATTTCGACCTTATTTCATTTTGAGAGTCTGACAGTTTCTGTACTCCATGAACATGTCATTGAGTCCAGCAATTAAGTCATGTCGTGTAAATTCTTCTGAAGAGAAATCAAATACCTCAGAGTCTTCTTCTTCTCTTACCATGAAGCAAACAACCTCTTCATCATCACTATCGTTGGATGATGAGTCATCTAAGTCGTTGTAGATCTACTTAGCTTTGTTGTCAGCTGCCATGAGAGCCTTCAACTCTTTCTCGTTGTTCTTTTCATCACGCTTTGGCTTCCTGCATTCTGACTTGAAGTGTCCTAGTTTATCACAGTTAAAACACTTTTAAGTTAGCCTTATAGTTATTCTTATCATCATTGTTATTATTTGAAGAGTTTGAGTTAGAGTTGCTCTTCTTCATGAATATTCCGAATTTCTTCACGAAGAGAGTCATTGCGACGCTGCTGAGCTGCTGGGCAGACGTCTTTACTTTAGTAGCAATAGGTGGCTCCTCAGCAGTCACTAGTGCCTTAGTTGGAATGACAGATGTGGAAAGCTCATCTCATTCCTAGAGTTTATTTCAAACTCATAGGCCTTCAGATCGGCTAGAAAGTCAACGAGCTCCATCTTGTTGAGATCTTTGGACTCTCTCATCGTCATTGTCTTGATGTCCCACTCCCTGGGCAAAGCACACATGACTTTGATTGCAACCTCTCTATTGTTGTAAGTCTTGCCCAGGGTGGAAAGAGTGTTGATGATCTTGCTGAATCTTCTATCGAACTCAATCATCGTCTCTACAGGACGCATCTTGATGTTGTCAAACTGCTGTGTGGCAACCATGAGCTTGTTCTCTTTGGTTTTTTCATTGTCTTCACAGAGTTGAGTCAACCTCTCCCAAATTTCTTTTGCAGAGTTGCATGAGATGATTTAGTTGAACATGTTGTCGTCTAGAGTCTTGTATATAATATACATGGCTAGGTTGTCGAGGTTGTTCTTCCTCTTGTCTTCACTGGTCCACTCAGATCTTTTTTTCTCCATCTTTATCGGGCCTTCGGTGATGACAAGCCACGTGTAATCATCGATGGAAGATAGATGAGCATGGAGTCTCTTCTTCCAAACAACATAGTTTTCTTTTAAGAACATGGGAACCTTAGTTGTAGCGGCCATCGACATGATTCAGATTCTTTTGGTGCTTGATAATAGAAAATGAGACTCTGATACCACTTGTTGGGATCGGTGCTAGCAATAGAGACTAGGGTCTAACTATTGTTAAAATCTTACAATAACCTCATCGATAATAATCCTATGAGGGATTAGTATCTATTTCTAATCTTCACAAATCCTCAAAACTCTTGAAACGGATTCAAGTGCGGAAGTGTTCGTCGGATTTGAAGCTTTGAACAACCGAATGTAAAAGGCAGAAAATAGAGAATATAGGGAGTTTTATGGATGTTCGGAGATAAAACTCCTACGTCACCCCTTATTCCACAACCGGAAAGATATCCACTAAATACTTTGAATCAAACACAACTCACTGAGCTAGCTAACTCTCTGTTGAACAGAACAACCTCTGTTCAACTTACAATGTTCTCACAACTAGACAGTAATTGAATTTCTCTCTTGAACTTGAAGGACGTAAGAAGTCAGTAAGAGAAAGAGCAAGATTGTAAGTAAGGTAGTAAGTTAGGTAATTCGTAAGTGAACACGTAAGTCGTCTGTTATCCTTGAGCATTTATTTGTAGTAGAAGGACACCAACGGTCGAAACTTCTTTGTGGACACGTGTCATGTGTCCGTTGGACGACCGCCTATAGTACCAGAGTATAGCAGACTCTGAGCAATTGGATCGTGGCCGTACCGAACGAGTAGTGTGTCGAATATCCTCTGATATTGTCTTGTACTAGACATACAGTTGGAAGGATATTCGCATACGTGGTGTTCATTCATTTGATATAATTACCTGGCTTGTCAGACTGCATAGAAGTGAGTGGATTAGGAGTAGCAGACATCTAGTTGATCGTGGTTAGACGTATGCTTTCTTCAGACGACTGCTAAAGCAAGGCATTAGACGTTCTCCTTTAGACCATATCTAAAGGAGTTACACGTCCTCGTCTAACTACGCATCTCTTTAGTCTGTGTCTAAAGGAGTTAGGTGTACCCGTCTAACTACGTTTCCCTTTAGACCGTGTCTAAAGGAGTTAGACGTACCCATCTAACTACGCTTCCCTTTAGAACTCGTCTAAAGGAGTTAGACGTATCCGTCTAACTACGTTTCCCTTTAGACCGCGTCTGAAGGAGTTAGACTTTCATGTATAACTACGCTTCCCTTTAGACCGCGTCTAAAGGAGTTAGACGTACCTGTCTAACTACACTTCCCTTTAGACCGCGTCTAAAGGAGTTAGACATACCTGTCTAACTATGCTTCCCTTTAGAACGCGTCTAAAGGAGTTAGACATACCCGTTTAACTGCGCTTCCCTTTAGACCGCGTTTAAAGGAGTTAGACGTACCCATCTAACTACGCTTCCCTTTAGATTGTGTCTAAAAGAGTTAGACTTCCACGTCTAACTACGTATGACGTCTAAGATAGCCTACTTTAGACCACGTCTAAAGTAGCATAGTCTTATATATGCACCTGCACAAAACAAATAGACAACTTAGCTTTATTCTATTTAAACGTCATCAAAATTACGTTGTTAAGATAATGTTCCAGATCATAGCTTTTGTTTATTTCTATTTCAAGTTACTTATTTCTCACTTAATTAATTCTTTTCTTTAATTTGTTTTAATTTTTCCCAACATAATACAATTCCATGTAATTTTTCTCATCCTCTATTGAATGCGATTGATCTTTTAATAATTAGAAGTGACTAGCTAAGGGGGTAGTAACTGGTTTTACGTTGTACAAGTTGAATCTGCTAAGAACTTTCTTCACATATTCGTCTTGTGAAAGCTTGAGAACTTCTTTATCCCTAGAAACTCTTATCCCAAGGATTTGTTTTGTAGCACCCCAATCCTTCATTACAATCTTTTTAGACAACTCTTTCTTTAGTTTGTTAATCTCATTCAATCTTACTCCAGCAATCAACATATCATCAACGTAGAGTAGTATAATAATGTATGATTTATCAAATCACTTGATATAGAAACAATGATCAGCCTCACACCTCAAAAAATTGTTATTTTTTATGAATCTAACTTCTTATATCATTGCAATGGAGTCTGTTTCCAACCATATAGACTCATATGAATCTTACACAGAAGCTCATCTTTTCCTTTGATTTCAAAGTCTGGTTGTTGTCGCATATAAATCTCTTCATCCAAATCACCATGAAGAAAAAAAGTTTTGATATCCATTTGTTGAATATGAATGTCTTCTTTCACATCCAAATTCAAAATAGTTATGATTGTCATAAATTTGACCACTAGAGAGAAGATCTCAATGTAGTCAATACATTTTTCTGTGGAAATCTTTTCACAATCAACCTTTTCTTGTACCTCATTATTTTATCATGTTCTTCTTTAATCCTGAAGATTTATTTGTTATGAAGTGTTTTCCTTCCCTTTGGTAGCTCAGTGAGCTCCCAAGTTCGATTCGACGTCAAAGAGTCCATCTCATCTTTAATTGCAGACTCCCACTTAACTTATTCATCACATTTTATTGTTTCCTTGTAGAATTTAGGTTTGCCTCTATCTAACAACAAAATATAGTTTAGAGATGCGGACCACCTCTCAACTGGTTTTCGATTTATTGACGATCTTCTCAACTATATAATCGGTGTTTGCTGATTTGCCTTTGGGGCCACATTCTCAATGATTTCATCTTAACAACACATTGGTCTTCTTCGACAGTCGGTATATATTCAGCTGAAAAATCTCTCAAATCGATAATACAAGTCTCTTCTAATTTGGAATCACCATCTAATATTTTCCCAACACAATCTTTGTAGAGAACTTATTCATTGAATATAACGTTTGTGCTACGAATGATCTTCCGATTTTGATTATCTCAGAAACGATAACCAAATTCGATATCACCATAACCAATAAAAAAATATTTTTAGACTTTAGATCAATCTTTATCCTATCACATTAATTAATATGCACATATGATAAACAATCAAACACTTTCAAATAAGAAAGGTTTCCCTTTTTATTGCTCCAAACTTCTTTTGGAATTTTGAATTCAAAAGGAACAGAAGGTCCTCTATTTATCTAGTAAGCATCAGTGTTGATAGCTTCCACACAAAAGGTTTTAGACAGCCCAACATGCAATCTCATGCTTCTAGCACGCTCATTCAATGTTAGATTCATTCGTTCAACTACTACATTCTCTTGAGGCATTCAGGGAACTATCTTCACCATACTGATCCCATTCAAATCACGATAGTCTTTGAAATATGAATTGATATATTCACCTTCGTTCTCAAATCTTAAGCACTTAACCTTTGTTTCATTTTCAACCATAGCCTTCCACTTCTTGAAAATAACAAATACTTCAAACTTGTGCTTCATAAAGTAAACTCATACTTTTCTTGTCAAAACATCTATAAACGTCATATAATAGTGTGATCCTCCAATATAAGAAACATGTGCATGTCCCCACACAATAGTGTGTATCAACTCTAGCCCTTTTTTTTAGCTCTTTTCCAATTTTTAAGAATTTCACATGTTTCTATTTTCCAAGAATGTAGTGTTCACATAATTATTGCTCAGCAGGCTTCAGTTCTGGAATATGACCATTCTGTAAAAAAAACCATTCATTTATCACTCATATGTCTTAACCTACAATGCCATAGTTCACTTTTCTTTGAGTCATCAACAACAGCAGAAATTGTGTCTCTAAATGTTGATGTCGTGTATAAAGTTCTAGTTTTGTGACCTCGAGCAACAACTATTGCTCCTTTAGTCACCTTTCACGCACCGTTTCTACAACTAAAATTGTGACCTTCTTCATTAAGTTGTGTAATATAAATCAGATTATGCATTAAATCTGGAATGTGTCTCACATTATTAATCTTACAAACATAATCGTTTGCCATCTTCAATTTGATGTCCCACATGTCAATAATATTCAGTGCTCACCATCTGCGACATAAACTTTCCCACAGTTTCCATCCACATAATTTTCCATTAATTCTTTGTGTGCACTGGTGTGGAAAGATGCTCCCGAGTCCAAAACCTATGAATTTATTGAGCTATTAATAGAAAGAAATAACACATCAGCGACAAATTCTATAACTGTGTTGGCTGCATCATTTTTATCATCAACGTTTTTCTTTGGTGTTTTGCAGTTTCTCTTCAAGTGACCCTACTCACTAGAATTTCAGCAATTAAATGTTCTCCCAGACTTTGACTGACTCCTCTTATTCCTCGGCATAGATCTGTTCTTACCTTAGTTTAAATTTATATCATTACATCTACCCCTATTTTCAATATTCAGAGTACAATCTTAAAACATTTTCAATTTTACAAACCTCTTTAGCAAAAATACAATCTCTAACTTCAATAAATTTCAATTTAGAATTTCTAACAGAGTTTTCTAATTGTTTCTCTCATAGGTTCCCAACTATTTGGTAAATATGCTAACAAAATTATGGCACTAACTTCATCCCCAAAATCAATCTCAACAGATAATAGTTAATTCACTAATGTATTAAATTCGTTCAAATGAGTAGTGACAGAAGTACCATCAATCATTCTTAAATTGAAGAGTGTTTTTATTAAATGTACATTGTTGTTAGCAGATGGTTTCTCATACATATCAGATAGATCTTTCATCAGACTCATGGTAGTCTTCTCCTTTGCTACGTTGTGAGCAACAGTTTTGGCTAGCATCAATCGGACAACTCCCAAAATCTGTCTATCAAAAAGTTTCCATTCAACTTCATCCATCTTCTCTAGTTTCTCACTCAAAAGAACATGAAGCTTCTTTCTATAGAGAAAATTCTCAATCTACATCCTCTAGAATGCATAATATGTTCCATCAATTCTTCCAATCCCGTGTCATATACTATTCTCACTTGCCACTATTTCCAATGCTCTGATCTAGCCTAGCAGCTCTGATACTAATTGTTATGATTTGGATCCCCAAATCTTACCTACTTGAAACAATCTATAAAAATACAAGAAAGAAGAACACAATAAGACACATATTTGTAATGGTTTACACAAATTAGTTACGTCCACTTCAGCCGCCACAAGATTTCACTATGAAGAAAAAGAAGGAATATACCTCACACTTTATCTCTCTAGAATTCCGTCTTATCAATAAAACAATTAATAATAACATATTTATACGGTAAACATTTAGGTAATAAAACCTAAATAATTTTGATCAGGCCCAAGCCCAAACCCAAATACAAATACAAATCTAACAAACTCTAATTAACTATTGTATAATTTATTATAAGTGTAGACTCCATAACTCAACATTTAGTAGAAGTCTCACATTTATAGTCAAGACCAAAACTCTTTAAGAAGCTTGGAGTATGAGAAAGTCATATGTGAATCACTTTAAAATATTTGGGTGCATAGAATATGCTCACATACCTGATCAAAGAAGGAAAATTTTGGATGATAAAGTTGAAAAATATGTTTTCATGGGGCTAGTAAAAACTTCTAAAGCTTTCAAGTTATATAATCCATTAATTGAAAATATTTTTATTAGTAAACATGTAGTGTTCGATGAAGGAAAATTTCGGGAATGGGATAAAATACACAAATCTCAACATGATACTACTTTTTGTGATGAAGATGAATAAACTCCATAACAAACTATAGTTGAGTATACTATAGTTGAACAATTATCAGAAGAGTCTAAAACTATTATGGATTCCTTTATTGAAGAACCAACTCCAAGAAGGACTAGGAGATCTGCAATTGTTCCAAAACAATTAATAGAAGGAGTGACTCATCAAAATTAGAAGGAGACCATCTTGTATGGATGATTATGAGGTAACATATATTAAAAATAATGTTAGTCATTTTGCCCTATTTTCAGATTGTGATTCTACAATATTTGAAACTCTATCAAAGAGACAAAGTGATAGAAAACTATGGATAAAAAGATTAACGCAATACAAAGAAATCATACATGGGAGTTGTGTAATCTTCCTGCTCACCAAAAGGCCATAGGGGTAAAATGGGTATTCAAGACCAAGTTAAAGAAAGATGGTTAAGCGGACAAATTTAAAGCGAGATTGGTTGTTAAAGGCTATAAGAAACAATGTGATATTGATATAGCAATACCTGACACAATCAAATTAGTAATCAAATTAGTGTTAACACTACCTCCTCAATGTTCTGGCCAATATATCAACTAGATGTTATGTCAGCCTTTCTTTATGGCTACTTAAATAAGCTTGTGTTCGTGAGAAACCACATGGATACATGAAGACTTGACATGAACAAAAAAAAGTGCACAAGATGAAGCAAACACTATATGGCATAAAACAAGTCCCTCAAGCATGGTACATCAAGATTGAAAATACATTACTATGACATGTTATGTAAAGTGCCCTTATGAACACACTATGTTTCTTAAAACATGAGAGAAATATAAAATTATCATTATTATTTACTTGTATGTTAATGACTTGATATTCATTGGAAGTTGTGAAGTGATGTTTAAAGAATTCAAACAGTCAATGATGAATGAGTTTGAAATGTCTGATTTGGGAATTATTATTATTATTATTATCTTCTTTTGTTTATCTTATACACGAGATCCAAATTCGGTATTTAATTAATCTTGAAATTAATTGATAAAAATATTTTCCAAAATTAATGTTTTTATTTTAATTCCCTGTAATCGAGAATTCTAACTTGATTGTAGATTGAACGGAAAATATTAAGAAATAGTTTAGAGAGTGGTGGAAGTAAATGATTAAATAGAGAAGAACCCAAATGAGGTCTACTAGTAGTCTAATAAGCCTTTTATGTCATAATTGAGTTAAATTTAACATACAACACTAAATTAACATAAATTAAAGATAATATTTCTAAAACAAACTTAATAGTTAATTATCTTCCTATTATAAAATTAGGTAGTTAATTAACTTCTTTTAATCTCTAACAACTCCAACAACAGATTATTTTCTTATTTCTTCACTCCCCATTCAAAAATTGAAGTCTTGAAACAATAGTTTGATTCTTAAATCTTGAAACTACTTTAACTCTAAAATTTTTGTAAAAATATCTGCATTTTGCAAACTATATTCAATATATGTTAAGTAGGTAAAACCATATTTGTATTTATATTCAATGACAATGTGTTTCGTTCTCTCTGAAAATACCGAATTTTGTGTAATATGCATAGCTGTCTTATTGTCACAATAAGTCACAATAAATAACAATAGAGCATTAACTTTAAAATAATCAAGTAGTTAATTTAACCACTATAGTTCATAAACTGTAATAGCCTACACTTTTATATTCAATTTCAGCTGAAAATATAGAAATAGTTTGTTGAGTTTTGTGTCTTGGTTTTTCATACAATTAAAACATTTCAAACATATATATATATAGAATATCGTATAAGTGATTTACGTGATGTGAAAATCATTATCTGAAAAAGATGTAACAACCAGATCATTGTATAGAAAACACTTACGAAAGGTGTTCTCTTTAGATACATAACCACTTTAGTCGTAGCGTCCAAATGAGATAAATAACTTGTTAATATATTGACTAAGTTGTTAAACAATGGATCTGTGCAAATTGTGTGATCTGTATGTTCGTCGTGCCTCTATGTATTCGTCGTGATGCGTATTTGTCGTACTGTTGTGTGGATCGTCATCCATTTTTCATAGGTTATCGCGGTAAAATTGTGCGGAAAATCGTCTAGGGTTATAAGCGGTGAAATCAAGAAACATCGGCTAGGTTTTGAACAAGGTCGGAAAAAGGGTCTCAAATTCTGTGCGATATGTGCGCTCAGTGCGATCTGTGCGATATCTGCGCGATATCTGCGCTCCATGCGACATGTGCGATATGTGCGCTACGTGAGACTTATGTATTGGCCTGTCCAAAATGGTATGAACCGATTTAAAATAAACTAGTAACTCTTACCGTATTTTTTTTAATAAACTATGAGATTATATTGAACAAATTTACAAATGTTATTTTGTTGTATTTACTATCACACTCATCTTTTCAAATAGTTAAAATGAAAATTTAAAATATTTGTTTAAGCTAAATCAATAAAAACTCAATAGTTACACTTAGTCATTAATAATATTGATTATTCAAATTGTTTTGGACTTATCAATAGTCACATTAATATTTATAAGTGTAAAACACCTACCGGATATAGTTTGTATAATATTTTTTATTTTAACTTGGTATTTTTTTTTTTATTAAACTTTTTCAATGCAAAATGTGTACAGCTCAAATTATAAGAAATTAGGATTATACTATAAGTTTTTTAGATTACACATTGTTAGCTAAATGATTTTTTTAGAAGACCAATAAGCTAATGATTGATGTTCATGTCATTAAATAAAATGTTAATAACTAGTTAAAATTTAAATTATATATAAAATCAATTATTTAACCATTCTAGATTGGTAGTTTATTGAGAAAGGTATTGGGAAGCATATAAAATAATAGTAGCTGTATACCTTTATATTTC